>NC_091727.1:26253181-26556212 GCF_042477335.2 Ovis canadensis
TTTCCCTCGCATCAGAGCGTGAAGGCAGAGATCTGGGAGACTGACATGATAAGACATCTTACCTTCTGTGGCCTTTGTCAGATGTCCCAGGATCTCTCAGTAGCAGCAGTCTCAGGATGAGAAACCTCCTGGCTATCTTGCCAACTGTCAGGGAGGGAGAAATTTATGCCTCTGGGCCTCTTGGGTTCCTGTGATTGGACTAATAATAAAATTGACACAGACAGGTTAACAGGAGAAGAAGAAACAAATTGTAATTCGTGTGCATGAGGGTGTCCTAGAAATGGGACCTAAAGAAATGGCCAAAGCAGGCAGCTTTTATATGTTTTAGACCTAGAAACAATACACTTTTGAGGAATGGACAGGACAAATAAACGTAAGTTTTGAGGGCTCAATTAGTGAAGAATCTAAACAGAATTTGAGCTTAGGGTAGTAAATTAAAGATATTTGTGTATACAGACTTCTCTGACTGAATTCTCTATTTTTGGCTATAAGGGTGTTCTTCTACCTCCAGATGGAGGCAGTCCATCTCTCATATGACAGACTTCTTTCCTGCTTTCAGGGAGACAGAAAAGAGGGTCCGAATATCACTCCTGCAATGGCCTTTTCTTAAGTAACCTGACTACAAGGTAATCAATATGTCACTGTGGCATATTTTGGGGCAACCTGCATTGAGCCCCAACAAGTGAGATGCACAAGAGCCACTCTGTTGACACTTTCTGACTTGAACAGGTAGCGCCAAACTCCAATGCACTAAAAGAGCATTTTAATTGGGTTATCTTGAGTACTTTGGCAAATTCTAAGAGCGGGCTAGATTTTGGTGGGGAAAAAACAAATAAAAACAGACATGGTTTAGATAGAAGGGAAACTGGACTAAAAGAGTTGGTACATAACAAAATTCCAGGAAATTTGAGTTGCTTCCAGGTGGTGGTGGTGGTGGGGGGGGGGAAACCTCCACACCAAACTTAAATAATAAATCCTCTAACATGGAAAAGATACTTAATTTTACTTGTTAAAGCAAAATTTTGACTGATTTGGTATTGTTCTGTCTGAGAGTGCTGCATTTCCCCTGATTTATGCTGGATTTAAGAAAACATTCCTACACAGGAAGGTGATATTTTCTAGGTAAAAATAATAACTGCCATTCATTAAACATCCAATATTTGCCAGGATTTTGATGGGTGCCTTATACACAATAAATACATTCCTACAGTCATACAGTTCACTTCAGTTCAGTCGCTCAGTCGTGTCGAACTCTTTGTGACCCCATGAATTGCAGCATGCCAGGCCACCTTGTCCATCACCAACTCCCGGAGTTCACTCAAACTCACGTCCACCGAGTTGGTGATTCCAACCAGCCATCTCATCCTCTGTCGTCCCCTTCTCCTCCTGCCCGAAATCCCTCCCAGCATCAGAGTCTTTTCCAATGAGTCAACTCTTCGCATGAGGTGGCCAAAGTATTGAAGTTTCAGCTTTAGCATCATTCCTTCCAAAGGACACAGTCATACAAGATAGTGTTTATCAAGTTCATTTGGCAGGTGAAGAACTTGCATTATTCTCATATTCACAAGGTGGTAAGTAACAGAGCTAGACCGGACTCCTGGCCTGAGCTTCTCTAGGGCACACTCTTTTCTACCACTCCCATCCTGAAGTTGACCTTGTGTATTTTTACTCACTATTCTTCTCTCTATTCTGGAATATATCTCAGGTGATTGAAGAAATAATAAAAATAAAATGCAGTGTGTGCCAAAAGTACTGCATTGAAATACATAAACAGGGGAATAAGAACCCAAATAATGAGGGGTATGAATAATGAAAAGAACGTTACTACCTGGAAACAATATGATCATTAATATGTGGAGTGTCAGTTAACCATGAAATAGGGGGGGGCCTCACGAAATTATCAGGGCCCCAATTTCTGTACTATGCAAGTCTCATAGAACAGAAGTTGTATCGGAAGCCAAATATGGGTGGTAAAGAGAAGAAAGAAATCAGCATGTTTTTTGCTTTTCTCTCTGAAAGCTCAACTCCTATCTAAGTCCTCTACCTGGCACTTCAGCTTACCTATCTTACATCATTCCTGGGAAACAGACCCATTGCCCTTAAGACTCATAGTAGAGATAGTACTAAGGACTTTGCACGGATGAGGCTTTTACAAGGAAGTTCAGTTCAGTTCAGTCACTCAGGAGTGTCCGACTCTGCGACCCCATGAATCGCAGCACGCAAGTCCTCCCTGTCCATCACCAACTCCCAGAGTTCACTCAGACTCACGTCCATCGAGTCCGTGATGCCATCCAGCCATCTCATCCTCGGTCGTTCCCTTCTCCTCCTGCCCCAATCCCTCCCAGCATCAGAGTCTTTTCCAGTGAGTCAACTCTTCGCATGAGGTGGCCAAAGTACTGGAGTTTCAGCTTTAGCATCATTCCGCCCAAAGAAATCCCAGGGCTGATCTCCTTCAGAATGGACTGGTTGGATCTCCTTGCAGTCCAAGGGACTCTCCGGAGTCTTCTCCAGCACCACAGTTCCAAAGCATCAGTTTCTTCGGCGCTCAGCCTTCTTCACACTCCAACTCTCACATTCGTACATGACCCCAGGAAAACCCACAACCTTGACTAGACGGACTGTAGTCGGCAAAGTAATGTCTCTGCTTTTGAATATGCTTTCTAGGTCGGTCATAACTTTTCTTCCAAGGAGTAAGCGTGTTTTAATTTCATGGCTGCAGTCACCATCTGCAGTGATTTTGGAGCCCCAAATAATAAAGTCTGACACTGTTTCCAAGGTTTCCCCATCTATTTCCCATGAAGTGATGGGACCGGATGCCATGATCTTCGTTTTCTGAATGTTGAGCTTGAAGCCAACTTTTTCACTCTCCACGTTCACTTTCATCAACAGGCTTTTTAGTTCCTCTTCACTTTCTGCCATAAGGGTGGTGTCATCTGCATGTCTGAGGTTATTGATATTTCTCGCGACAATCTTGATTCCAGCTTGTGTTTCTTGCAGTCCAGCGTTTCTCATGATGTACTCTGCATATAAGTTAAGTAAGCAGGGTGACAATATACAGCCTTGATGTACCCCTGTTCCTATTTGGAACCAGTCTGTTGTTCCATGTCCAGCTCCAACTGTTGCTTCCTGACCTTCATACAGATTTCTCAAGAGGCAGGTCAGGTGGTCTGGTATTCCCATCTCTTTCAGTAGTTTCCACAGGTTATTGTGAAGCCATTCATTAAAGAGACAGGAGCTGAGACCGGACTCGGGTGCGGGACTCCTGAGGAGAACACCACCCGATCGTGTAGGGAGTCCTGCAGGGACAACCCTATACCTACTCTTAGCCCTGTGCCATCAGGCAGCTTCCTGCAAGGAAAGTCTCAAGTAGGTGAGGACCTCGTTGTAAGGACAGTGACAGAAGGAGGTGCCCAAGGTCCGGGAAGGAGTGTGATTGAGAAGCTTATGTGAAACTGAGGGTGCCCTCCACTCCCAGAGGGGGCGCCAGAGATCGAGGCACTATCTATGGTGAGGCGCTCACTTCCTCCTGGGTAGTAGCTAGCACTCACTCCTTGCTAGGCGGCTAAGGAAGGAGAGCGAGTTTGCCTCTGGCGGTGGTGCGTGTGCTCAGGCGTGTGAGCATTTGCAGGCTCCAGCAGGAACCTAGTCAAGGTGAGGAGCCTGAATGACGAATGGGAGACACCCCCCAAACTCCCAACCTCCCCCACCCCGTGTCGCCCGGCCCTCCCGTCCATGCCTTGTCCCCAGCTCCGTGCATCGTCCCCCCTCCCCGGTGTCTCCCCCCGCCTCCCCCCCCCCCCCCCCCGCAACCCCGTGCCTCGCGCTCACAAAGCCCTGACGCTCTGGTGGAGGAAGATTCCTGCCCAGAGGCTCTCCGGGAGGTGAGGACCTTGGTTGAAGTGGGTGGCCCCAGTTCAGAGGGGGAAGAAGACCCTAACAAGGGTCTGAGAGAGGAAACGCAGGTGGAAAGTCCGAACAAGGCCCTGCTTGTTGCTCAGAGGACGCAAGCATGGCGGTCAGGTAGAGGCGAGCCTTCCTTTTCTATAGGATGGATTAGGAGCTCGACCGCCGTGCCCTGAAGGAATTCGAGGGCGCAACTCTTGAGTGAGGTCTGAGGGGACCTCAACCCCAGAACAGTGAAGTGGCACAGGACTTGTGTTTCCGGTCAAGCTTGGCAGGACCCGAACATGGGGATCAGCCTGACTTCTTTGAGGAGGGTCTTGGAGATTGTGAAGGTGTTGACGTTTTTAGGGGAGGGGCCTCAAGGTAGCAAAGGAAAGCATTCTCGGGTGGCCAGGGCTTGGGATGAGGACCCTCTGTGAGGACAGAGGGAATTCCTGCCCTGCTGGCAGCCTGGCGTGTCTGTGCAACTGGTGATGTGATGACCGACACTGATTTTCTCTTAGGGTATGGCGAGGATAGAATTGTGACGGGATGGGGGGCGGGGGGCGAGGCAGGAAGGCCGCACGTGGGGCAGGTGAAAGATTTTATTTATAAGGAGTAGTTTATTCCCCCACAGGAGAAGGATTTCCAGATCTCTCCAGGAGTTGTATGGGGGTACAAAAGAATCCATCCCCTATTCTCAGCCTTAGAGACCGTGGGAAAGTGGGAGAACCCTCATATGTTACTGGGTGGTTGTCTCAGGAGAGGCTGGCAGGAAGACAGAAATCCCAGACTAGGCAAAGGGTCAAAGGAAAGATGGAGAGGACCACCAGTCATCGCATCAGTTGAATTCATTCTAGTCACTCAGTCATGTCTGACTCTTTTGTGACCCCATGGACTGCAGCATGCCAGGCTTCCCTGTCCATCACCAACTCCCAGCACTTAATGAAAACTCATGTCCATCGAGTTGGTGATGCCATCCAACCATCTCACCCTCTGTTGTCCCCTTTTCCTCCCGTCGTCAATATTTCCCAACATCAGGGTCTTTTGCAATGAATCAGTTCTTCCCATAAAGTGCCCAAAGTATTCAGCTTCAGCATCAGTCCCTCCAGTGAATATTCAGGGCTGATTTCCTTTGGGTTTGACTCGTTTAATCTCCTCGCAGTCTAAGGGACTCTCAGGAGTCTTCTCCAATACCACAGTTCAAAGCATGAATGCTTTGGTGCTCAGCTCTTTTTAATAGTCCAACTCTCACATCCATAAGGTCCAGTTCAGTGGCTCGGTCATGTCCGACTCATTGCGACCCCATGAATCACAGCATGTCAGGCCTCCCTTGTCCATCACCAACTCCCAGAGTTCACTCAGACTCACGTCCATCGAGTCCGTGATGCCATCCAGCCATCTCATCCTCGGTCGTTCCCTTCTCCTCCTGCCCCAATCCCTCCCAGCATCAGAGTCTTTTCCAGTGAGTCAACTCTTCGCATGGGGTGGCCAAAGTACTGGAGTTTCAGCTTTAGCATCATTCCGCCCAAAGAAATCCCAGGGCTGATCTCCTTCAGAATGGACTGGTTGGATCTCCTTGCAGTCCAAGGGACTCTCCGGAGTCTTCTCCAGCACCACAGTTCCAAAGCATCAGTTTCTTCGGCGCTCAGCCTTCTTCACACTCCAACTCTCACATCCGTACATGACCCCAGGAAAACCCACAACCTTGACTAGACGGACTGTAGTCGGCAAAGTAATGTCTCTGCTTTTGAATATGCTTTCTAGGTCGGTCATAACTTTTCTTCCAAGGAGTAAGCGTGTTTTAATTTCATGGCTGCAGTCACCATCTGCAGTGATTTTGGAGCCCCAAACAATAAAGTCTGACACTGTTTCCAAGGTTTCCCCATCTATTTCCCATGAAGTGATGGGACCGGATGCCATGATCTTCGTTTTCTGAATGTTGAGCTTGAAGCCAACTTTTTCACTCTCCACGTTCACTTTCATCAACAGGCTTTTTAGTTCCTCTTCACTTTCTGCCATAAGGGTGGTGTCATCTGCATGTCTGAGGTTATTGATATTTCTCGCGACAATCTTGATTCCAGCTTGTGTTTCTTGCAGTCCAGCGTTTCTCATGATGTACTCTGCATATAAGTCAAGTAAGCAGGGTGACAATATACAGCCTTGATGTACCCCTGTTCCTATTTGGAACCAGTCTGTTGTTCCATGTCCAGCTCCAACTGTTGCTTCCTGACCTTCATACAGATTTCTCAAGAGGCAGGTCAGGTGGTCTGGTATTCCCATCTCTTTCAGTAGTTTCCACAGGTTATTGTGAAGCCATTCATTAAAGAGACAGGAGCTGAGACCGGACTCGAGTGCGGGACTCCTGAGGAGAACACCACCCGATCGTGTAGGGAGTCCTGCAGGGACAACCCTATACCTACTCTTAGCCCTGTGCCATCAGGCAGCTTCCTGCAAGGAAAGTCTCAAGTAGGTGAGGACCTCGTTGTAAGGACAGTGACAGAAGGAGGTGCCCAAGGTCCGGGAAGGAGTGTGATTGAGAAGCTTATGTGAAACTGAGGGTGCCCTCCACTCCCAGAGGGGGCGCCAGAGATCGAGGCACTATCTATGGTGAGGCGCTCACTTCCTCCTGGGTAGTAGCTAGCACTCACTCCTTGCTAGGCGGCTAAGGAAGGAGAGCGAGTTTGCCTCTGGCGGTGGTGCGTGTGCTCAGGCGTGTGAGCATTTGCAGGCTCCAGCAGGAACCTAGTCAAGGTGAGGAGCCTGAATGACGAATGGGAGACACCCCCCAAACTCCCAACCTCCCCCACCCCGTGTCGCCCGGCCCTCCCGTCCATGCCTTGTCCCAGCTCCGTGCATCGTCCCCCCTCCCCGGTGTCTCCCCCCGCCTCCCCCCCCCCCCCCCCCCGCAACCCCGTGCCTCGCGCTCACAAAGCCCTGACGCTCTGGTGGAGGAAGATTCCTGCCCAGAGGCTCTCCGGGAGGTGAGGACCTTGGTTGAAGTGGGTGGCCCCAGTTCAGAGGGGGAAGAAGACCCTAACAAGGGTCTGAGAGAGGAAACGCAGGTGGAAAGTCCGAACAAGGCCCTGCTTGTTGCTCAGAGGACGCAAGCATGGCGGTCAGGTAGAGGCGAGCCTTCCTTTTCTATAGGATGGATTAGGAGCTCGACCGCCGTGCCCTGAAGGAATTCGAGGGCGCAACTCTTGAGTGAGGTCTGAGGGGACCTCAACCCCAGAACAGTGAAGTGGCACAGGACTTGTGTTTCCGGTCAAGCTTGGCAGGACCCGAACATGGGGATCAGCCTGACTTCTTTGAGGAGGGTCTTGGAGATTGTGAAGGTGTTGACATTTTTAGGGGAGGGGCCTCAAGGTAGCAAAGGAAAGCATTCTCGGGTGGCCAGGGCTTGGGATGAGGACCCTCTGTGAGGACAGAGGGAATTCCTGCCCTGCTGGCAGCCTGGCGTGTCTGTGCAACTGGTGATGTGATGACCGACACTGATTTTCTCTTAGGGTATGGCGAGGATAGAATTGTGACGGGATGGGGGGCGGGGGGCGAGGCAGGAAGGCCGCACGTGGGGCAGGTGAAAGATTTTATTTATAAGGAGTAGTTTATTCCCCCACAGGAGAAGGATTTCCAGATCTCTCCAGGAGTTGTATGGGGGTACAAAAGAATCCATCCCCTATTCTCAGCCTTAGAGACCGTGGGAAAGTGGGAGAACCCTCATATGTTACTGGGTGGTTGTCTCAGGAGAGGCTGGCAGGAAGACAGAAATCCCAGACTAGGCAAAGGGTCAAAGGAAAGATGGAGAGGACCACCAGTCATCGCATCAGTTGAATTCATTCTAGTCACTCAGTCATGTCTGACTCTTTTGTGACCCCATGGACTGCAGCATGCCAGGCTTCCCTGTCCATCACCAACTCCCAGCACTTAATGAAAACTCATGTCCATCGAGTTGGTGATGCCATCCAACCATCTCACCCTCTGTTGTCCCCTTTTCCTCCCGTCGTCAATATTTCCCAACATCAGGGTCTTTTGCAATGAATCAGTTCTTCCCATAAAGTGCCCAAAGTATTCAGCTTCAGCATCAGTCCCTCCAGTGAATATTCAGGGCTGATTTCCTTTGGGTTTGACTCGTTTAATCTCCTCGCAGTCTAAGGGACTCTCAGGAGTCTTCTCCAATACCACAGTTCAAAGCATGAATGCTTTGGTGCTCAGCTCTTTTTAATAGTCCAACTCTCACATCCATAAGGTCCAGTTCAGTGGCTCGGTCATGTCCGACTCATTGCGACCCCATGAATCACAGCATGTCAGGCCTCCCTTGTCCATCACCAACTCCCAGAGTTCACTCAGACTCACGTCCATCGAGTCCGTGATGCCATCCAGCCATCTCATCCTCGGTCGTTCCCTTCTCCTCCTGCCCCAATCCCTCCCAGCATCAGAGTCTTTTCCAGTGAGTCAACTCTTCGCATGGGGTGGCCAAAGTACTGGAGTTTCAGCTTTAGCATCATTCCGCCCAAAGAAATCCCAGGGCTGATCGCCTTCAGAATGGACTGGTTGGATCTCCTTGCAGTCCAAGGGACTCTCCGGAGTCTTCTCCAGCACCACAGTTCCAAAGCATCAGTTTCTTCGGCGCTCAGCCTTCTTCACACTCCAACTCTCACATCCGTACATGACCCCAGGAAAACCCACAACCTTGACTAGACGGACTGTAGTCGGCAAAGTAATGTCTCTGCTTTTGAATATGCTTTCTAGGTCGGTCATAACTTTTCTTCCAAGGAGTAAGCGTGTTTTAATTTCATGGCTGCAGTCACCATCTGCAGTGATTTTGGAGCCCCAAACAATAAAGTCTGACACTGTTTCCAAGGTTTCCCCATCTATTTCCCATGAAGTGATGGGACCGGATGCCATGATCTTCGTTTTCTGAATGTTGAGCTTGAAGCCAACTTTTTCACTCTCCACGTTCACTTTCATCAACAGGCTTTTTAGTTCCTCTTCACTTTCTGCCATAAGGGTGGTGTCATCTGCATGTCTGAGGTTATTGATATTTCTCGCGACAATCTTGATTCCAGCTTGTGTTTCTTGCAGTCCAGCGTTTCTCATGATGTACTCTGCATATAAGTCAAGTAAGCAGGGTGACAATATACAGCCTTGATGTACCCCTGTTCCTATTTGGAACCAGTCTGTTGTTCCATGTCCAGCTCCAACTGTTGCTTCCTGACCTTCATACAGATTTCTCAAGAGGCAGGTCAGGTGGTCTGGTATTCCCATCTCTTTCAGTAGTTTCCACAGGTTATTTTGAAGCCATTCATTAAAGAGACAGGAGCTGAGACCGGACTCGAGTGCGGGACTCCTGAGGAGAACACCACCCGATCGTGTAGGGAGTCCTGCAGGGACAACCCTATACCTACTCTTAGCCCTGTGCCATCAGGCAGCTTCCTGCAAGGAAAGTCTCAAGTAGGTGAGGACCTCGTTGTAAGGACAGTGACAGAAGGAGGTGCCCAAGGTCCGGGAAGGAGTGTGATTGAGAAGCTTATGTGAAACTGAGGGTGCCCTCCACTCCCAGAGGGGGCGCCAGAGATCGAGGCACTATCTATGGTGAGGCGCTCACTTCCTCCTAGGTAGTAGCTAGCACTCACTCCTTGCTAGGCGGCTAAGGAAGGAGAGCGAGTTTGCCTCTGGCGGTGGTGCGTGTGCTCAGGCGTGTGAGCATTTGCAGGCTCCAGCAGGAACCTAGTCAAGGTGAGGAGCCTGAATGACGAATGGGAGACACCCCCCAAACTCCCAACCTCCCCCACCCCGTGTCGCCCGGCCCTCCCGTCCATGCCTTGTCCCCAGCTCCGTGCATCGTCCCCCCTCCCCGGTGTCTCCCCCCGCCTCCCCCCCCCCCCCCCGCAACCCCGTGCCTCGCGCTCACAAAGCCCTGACGCTCTGGTGGAGGAAGATTCCTGCCCAGAGGCTCTCCGGGAGGTGAGGACCTTGGTTGAAGTGGGTGGCCCCAGTTCAGAGGGGGAAGAAGACCCTAACAAGGGTCTGAGAGAGGAAACGCAGGTGGAAAGTCCGAACAAGGCCCTGCTTGTTGCTCAGAGGACGCAAGCATGGCGGTCAGGTAGAGGCGAGCCTTCCTTTTCTATAGGATGGATTAGGAGCTCGACCGCCGTGCCCTGAAGGAATTCGAGGGCGCAACTCTTGAGTGAGGTCTGAGGGGACCTCAACCCCAGAACAGTGAAGTGGCACAGGACTTGTGTTTCCGGTCAAGCTTGGCAGGACCCGAACATGGGGATCAGCCTGACTTCTTTGAGGAGGGTCTTGGAGATTGTGAAGGTGTTGACGTTTTTAGGGGAGGGGCCTCAAGGTAGCAAAGGAAAGCATTCTCGGGTGGCCAGGGCTTGGGATGAGGACCCTCTGTGAGGACAGAGGGAATTCCTGCCCTGCTGGCAGCCTGGCGTGTCTGTGCAACTGGTGATGTGATGACCGACACTGATTTTCTCTTAGGGTATGGCGAGGATAGAATTGTGACGGGATGGGGGGCGGGGGGCGAGGCAGGAAGGCCGCACGTGGGGCAGGTGAAAGATTTTATTTATAAGGAGTAGTTTATTCCCCCACAGGAGAAGGATTTCCAGATCTCTCCAGGAGTTGTATGGGGGTACAAAAGAATCCATCCCCTATTCTCAGCCTTAGAGACCGTGGGAAAGTGGGAGAACCCTCATATGTTACTGGGTGGTTGTCTCAGGAGAGGCTGGCAGGAAGACAGAAATCCCAGACTAGGCAAAGGGTCAAAGGAAAGATGGAGAGGACCACCAGTCATCGCATCAGTTGAATTCATTCTAGTCACTCAGTCATGTCTGACTCTTTTGTGACCCCATGGACTGCAGCATGCCAGGCTTCCCTGTCCATCACCAACTCCCAGCACTTAATGAAAACTCATGTCCATCGAGTTGGTGATGCCATCCAACCATCTCACCCTCTGTTGTCCCCTTTTCCTCCCGTCGTCAATATTTCCCAACATCAGGGTCTTTTGCAATGAATCAGTTCTTCCCATAAAGTGCCCAAAGTATTCAGCTTCAGCATCAGTCCCTCCAGTGAATATTCAGGGCTGATTTCCTTTGGGTTTGACTCGTTTAATCTCCTCGCAGTCTAAGGGACTCTCAGGAGTCTTCTCCAATACCACAGTTCAAAGCATGAATGCTTTGGTGCTCAGCTCTTTTTAATAGTCCAACTCTCACATCCATAAGGTCCAGTTCAGTGGCTCGGTCATGTCCGACTCATTGCGACCCCATGAATCACAGCATGTCAGGCCTCCCTTGTCCATCACCAACTCCCAGAGTTCACTCAGACTCACGTCCATCGAGTCCGTGATGCCATCCAGCCATCTCATCCTCGGTCGTTCCCTTCTCCTCCTGCCCCAATCCCTCCCAGCATCAGAGTCTTTTCCAGTGAGTCAACTCTTCGCATGAGGTGGCCAGAGTACTGGAGTTTCAGCTTTAGCATCATTCCTCCCAAAGAAATCCCAGGGCTGATCCCCTTCAGAATGTACTGCTTGGATCTCCTTGCAGTCCAAGGGACTCTCCGGAGTCTTCTCCAGCACCACAGTTCCAAAGCATCAGTTTCTTCGGCGCTCAGCCTTCTTCACACTCCAACTCTCACATCCGTACATGACCCCGGGAAAACCCACAACCTTGACTAGACGGACTGTAGTCGGCAAAGTAATGTCTCTGCTTTTGAATATGCTTTCTAGGTCGGTCATAACTTTTCTTCCAAGGAGTAAGCGTGTTTTAATTTCATGGCTGCAGTCACCATCTGCAGTGATTTTGGAGCCCCAAACAATAAAGTCTGACACTGTTTCCAAGGTTTCCCCATCTATTTCCATGAAGTGATGGTACCAGATGCCATGATGTTAATTTTCTCAGTGTTGAGCTTGAAGCCAACTTTTTCCCTCTCCTCTTTTCCTTTCATCAATAGGCTTTTTAGTTCGTCTTCACTTTTTGCCATAAGTGTTTTGTCATCTGCATATCTGAGGTTATTGATATTTTTCCTTGCAACCTTGATTCCAGCTTCTGCTTCTTCCAGCTCAGATTTTCTCTTGATGTACTCTGCATATAAGATAAATAAGCAGGGTCACAGTATTCAGCCTTGATATACTCCTTTTCCTATTTGAAACCGGTCTGTTGTTCCATGTCCAGTTCTAACTCCTGCCGTGACCTGCAGTCAGATTTCTCAGGAGGCAGGTCAGATGGTCTGGTATTCCCATGTCTTTCAGAATTTTCCACAGTTTATTGTGATCCACACAGTCAAAGGCTTTGGCATAGTCAATAAAGCCGAAATGTATGTTTTCTGGAACTCTCTAGCTTTTTCGATGATCCAGTGGATGTTGGCAATTTGATCTCTGGTTTCTCTGCCTTTTCTAAAACCAGCTTGAACATCTGGTAGTTCATGGTTCATGTACTGCTGAAACCTGACTTGAAGAATTTTGAGTATTACTTTTCTAGCGTGTGAGATGAGTGCCTTTGTGAGGTAGTTGGAGGATTTTTTTGCATTGCCTTCCTTGGAATTGGAATGAAAACTGACCTTTTCCATACATGACTACTGGAAGAACCATAGCTTTGACTAGATGGGCCTTTGTCAGCAAAGTAATGTCTCTGCTTTTTAATATGCTATCTAGTTTGGTCATAGCTTTTCTTCCAAGGAGCAAGCGTGTTTTAATTTCATGGTTGCAGTCACCATCTGCCATGATTTTGGAGCCTTAGAACATGGAGTCTCTCACTGTTCCCATTGTTTCCCCATCTATTTGCCATGAAGTGATGGGACTGGATGTTATGTTCTTAGTTTTTTAAATGTTGAGTTTTAAGCCAACTTTTTTACACTCTTTCACCAAGAGGCTCTTTGGTTCTTCTTTGCTTTCTGCCATAAGGGTGGTGTCATCTGCGTATCTGAGGTTATTGATGTTTCTCCCAGCTATCTTGATTCCAGCTTGTATTTCATCCCCCGTGACATTTCATGTAAGTTAAATAAGCAGAGTCACAATAGATCACAAAAAATCTAGGCCCCACATTTTTCATTCAGAACTTGCAGGCTCAGGGCAGGACTGTCAGGCTGAGGCTGACAATCCACATCAAATCTGAGAGAGAAGAGTATGAGGTTAGTATGACGTTGCAGCCACCATTCAGCAGAGGGGAAGCATACCAGGTACCTCCTGGCGACCAGGTGAGCATCCTTAATGAGATTTGAGGACCCAAGCAGCCCTTGAAGGAGTGGGTTCCACATAGCTCTCAGTTGGGTATCCTCCGACAGAGAGAAGGACTAAGGAACACCTTCACTTCCTCCCCTGGGGTCTCAGGGAAGTGCTGACTTTGGTTTCAGGTGTCATCTTCAAGGCATCAGAAAAGAGGAGGCTCTAGACCTGCCAACAATTGACTATATGACTATGATGACCCTGACTATAAACTGAGAATACCCTCAAACCCAGATCAGAGGCTCCCTACTGGCAGCCTCTGCTGTCACCCTTGAATACCCCTAGCAGGGTTGGCAGGCTGCATTCTAAGGCTCTAATATCCTCCACAGTTTTCTCAGGGGACAGGCTGATCAAAACAGAAAACCTTGAGAGGTCCTCGACCAGTGCCCCAAGGACCCTGCAGTGGTGGCCTTGGTTAAAGCCAAGGTGGCATCTCCCTGCTGAGGTGCTTACAGCATCTTATTCTCCTTCCTCCAGGTGTCCGTGTCTTCTGAGCTCCTGTCTATACTCCTTCCTGCTGTCCCTGACCATGCCTCGAAGTAAGAAGAGTAAGGCCCGTGGTGGTGATAAATGTGCCCAAGCCCAAGGCCAGACCCAGAGTTGTGGGGGTGCTCAGGCCATAGCAGCAGCAGAAGAGGAGTCGACTACCTCCTCTCTTCAGTGTGAAGATACTACCCAGAGTCTGCCTGGTGCTGAGTCATGTAGCACTTCGCAGGAGCCTCAAAGAATACCAACCATCGCCGCTGCTGCAGTCTTTTCTTACACTAGATCTAGTGAAGCATTCGATGGCCAATATAAGTATAGGGCACTTGCCTATGAGGTCCCACCCTTCACTGAGACCCCAGGAACTGACTGTTTAACCAGGAAAGCTAGCTTGTTGGAGCAGTTCCTTCTGTACAAGTATAAAATGAAGCAGCTCATGATGAAGGAAGACATGCTGAAGATTATCCACCAAAGCCACCATGACCGATTTGCCGAGATTCTCAAGAGAGCCTCTGAGCGCATTGAGCTAGTCTTTGCGGTAGAGCTGAAGGAAGTCGACTCAGTTGTTCCCTGCTATAATCTGGTCAGCAAATTGAAACTCCCCAACAATGGGAGGGTGCGTGGCGGAAGGGGTTTACCCAAGACTGGTCTCCTGATGAATCTCCTGGGTATGATCTTCCTGAAGGGCAACTGTGCCGCTGAGGAAGACATCTGGAAATACCTGGGCACGATGCGAGTATATGCTGGAAGAAAGCACCTTATCTATGGAGAGCCCAGAAAGCTCATCACCAAAGATTTAGTGAGGCTGAAGTATCTGGAGTACCGCCAGGTTGCCAACAGTGATCCTCCACGTTATGAGTTTCTCTGGGGCCCAAAAGCACATCTTGAAACCAGCAAGATGAAAGTCCTGGAATTTTTGGCAAAGGTCAATGATGCTGTTCCCAGTGACTTCCCCGCTTATTATGAAGAAGCTTTGCGAGATGAAGAAGAGAAAGCCCAAGGCATGCATGCAGCCAGGCCTGACACTACTGTCAAAGTCAGTACACCTCCCAGGGACATGCTCAATATTATCATCCCACCCGTCAGGAAGTATGTGAAGTTTTTACCCCCCAGACAGGAAAATATAACATCACAATAGGGATTATATTCTTGGAAATGTGAAAGAATCCCATAGTAAAATATTTAGGATAATGGAATAGAAAACAAGTAAAACATGGTCAATGTTAGTTTTTCTTGTTCCTTTTAGTCTTTAGCTTTGTTAAAGTAATTGATCTGTAGTCTGAGTTCCTTAGCTTCTTCAAGAAAGTAAGAGAAATAAAGTGTTACTAGTGTAGACCTTGTGTTTATTGGCTCTTTTATTCATCAAACGTTGAGAATCTGCTCTTGGGAAGGCTCAACGCTAGTACTGGGGATGCTAATGTAAAGAAAACCCAGCGTCTACTCACAGAATTTTAGAGCCTATGAGTTACAGTCATATGAGTAAGATACTGAAATATTCTCTATGACTTACAGGTAAAGTAAAAAGAATGGTTGAAGTGGAGGGTATTCCTTATGATGGCCCTGCCTGCCTGGCTGCTCAATCACTTAAGTCATGTACGACCCCATGGATGATAGCCCACCATGCCCCTCTGGTACATGGAATTTTCCCAGAAAGAATACCAGAGTGGGTTGCAATGCCCTCCTGGCGATCTTCCTGACCCAGGGATTGAACCCACGTCTCCTGTGCCTCCTGCATTGCAGGAGGATTCTTTGCCACTGGGTGATGGCAGTTAAGTGTAAATTTCCTGAGTAAGGCAGTTTGGAACTTTAGGAAACTATGAGTCCTCAGTGGAATGTAATTGTCATTTCTGTTGTGTGGTGGGCTAGTTGAGGTCCTGAAGTGGTGAGTAGAGGCCAAACCTTCCAACAGTTGATAGAAAAAGCCCTATGTTAGTCTGGTCAAGCTGCTGTAACAATACCATAGATAGGGTGGCTTAAACAACAGACATTTATTTTTCACAGAAGTACAGAAGTTGGGAAGTCCACAATCAATGTGCCAGTGGATTCTGTTCCTGGTGAGAGCTCTCTTTCTGGCTACCTTCTCTCTGTCCTCATATCATGGAGAGAGAGAATTCTGGTCTCTTTTGCTCTTCTTCTAAGATGCCTAATTGTATCATAGGTGCCCCATCCTTATGACCTCATCTAAACCTAATTATCTTCCTAAACTTCCACCTTCAAATACAATTACATGGACACGGTGGGAAGGAGGAAGGGGTTAGGGCTTCAACACATGTATTTTGCCAGGGACACAAACATCTAGTCTATAATGGAAAACTGCTGCCACAAATTATTTTGGGATTGTGGATAAACTATAGAAAAATCTCCACCAGGGGCAGGAGAGGAAGGTGTCCTTTGCTCTCGTTCTAGTGCAGATGAACACAATGTGCAAACTAGGTGTTCTACGCACATCATTTCCAGGGAGTTTCTGAAAAATAATGGAGATGTTCCCCTTAGATGAGATGCCAAGAAACCACTGTGCTGGTACTGTTTGCCCCAAACTGGGACAGTCAGGGTCTGATCCATTATAAAGGCATTTTAACTAGGTTATCTTAAGTAGAGTTTGGCAAACTCATGAGGGATAGCTTTTTTACGAGAGTGTAATACATGTAAACAGAGCTGGTTTGGATGCAAGGACACCTGGAAGGAATGGTACGGTAATCTCCTACATAGATGACATCTAGGAGCTTGAGCTGTACCCAGCTAGGCACAACAACTCCATACCGAAATTAAATGATAGAGGCTCAAATGGGTAAAGTTAGTTTTGCCAGCTAGAGAAGACTTTTTGGTTGATTCAGTATTCTTTCTCTAAGAATATTACATATTTGAAATTTCCTGAATTAAACATTCCAAGGGAGGTAAATGCTATCATCTGAGATGAAAATAATATAAATTACTGCTATTCTTTAAATATTGGGTGATATTTGCTGGTCCTCTTGCCATGTGATTTATATATGGTGCATACATTTCAACCATCTTACAAATAGGGCTTAGCAAACTCAGCAGATGAAGAACTCACAGTTTTCTCAAGTTCACAAGACTGGTTATAAGCAGAGCTGGGAACAGACTCCTGGTCTCAATTTGTCTACAGGCCATACTGTTTCATTCCTCCCAGCCTGGGGCAGACCTGTCTCTTAATTCACTTTTCTTTGCACTGTGTATCTCAATGAAAAGGCCCTTGAAGTTAAAGTGCTAAAAGCAAGTCTACTGAAGGGGAGAGTGAATATGAGAATAGATCAGTATGTGGGAACTGTCCCTGGGTTTCATTTGCCTAGGATCCTACCGAGAGCTAGCTCTGTCCAGAAACTAGTATTTTGTTCTGCTCCAGTTCTTTTCACCATTACAGCATCCTCTCCTCTCCTGACCCCAGACTTTCCCAGTGTGTCCTCCTTCCAGCTCTGGAACCTGACCTCCTGCTGACCAGTTCTCTGCAGCCTCTTGTGAGGGCTACACTCTGCTCTCAGTGGAGTTGACAGTCCATATCTTCTGCTGTCCCCCCCGCCTTAGAGCATCTCAACTCCCTGGATATCACTTCCTTTATCATGGATGTGTACCATCTTTATTTTCCTGTATTGTGGTAATTTGGAGATCTTTTTTTCTCTAAATGTCTCTGTATCCTTGTCTCTATTTTTCTCTCTCTCTTTTCATTATTTTTCAAATATTGTCTCTTTTAGTAGAGGGTTTAAATAGCTTCTGAGTACATTTATAAATCACTTGTTTATACATTTATTGCTGTGTATCAAGTTTGCAAGTAGGAATTTTTATATTTTGTGAATCAAAGTGGGACATTTTCATTCTTATTTTTTGATTCAGAATGGGTAACATGACATTGGATTTGGTGTTACTTTAACAAAGTAAAGTATGTTGGTAGAAAAATTGTTGGGATTAAGAAATTAAAAGATTGTCAAAAGAAAGTAAAAGATTGTCACTTCCTGTCTTCCTTATCTTTAGTCTGTTGTACAGTAAAAATTAAATGACACATACCTGCATTTGTTTAGCTTAGCTAAGAATTTAGGAGAAATTAAATCTTAATAAATTAGATAATATGCTCCTGGGCTCATTTATTCCCTTAACTGGGCATCTGCTCTTTGGAATACACTGTTATTTCTGGATGCTAGGATCTGTGTGTCTAACAGCAGTAATCTTACAATGAAGATGGTAAGAAATATTATGGTAAACCAGAGGTCAATTAAAAAGAGAGTGAGGGAGTTGAGGTCTAGATAAATGCAATGAAGTGGAAGTTAAGTTTAAATGCTCCAAGCTACATCCACTTGGGAAACTGCAAGCTCTTCAGACTAAAGTTTAAGTTTAGTTATGTCCTGGGGAGTTTAGTGGGAGTGAGGAACAAAGGTCAGCTCTTTGCAAGATGTATCTCAGAATGGAGAGACTTAAGCTTGGAGCACAATGACACCTTTATCACCAGATATAATGACACCTTTATCATTATGTAATTCCCTTCTTTAATCCCTGATACCTTTCTGTGCTCTGAACTCTGCTCTGTCTGTAGTTAGTACAGCCACTCCTACTTTATTTTGATTAATGTTACCAAGGTATATCCTTCTCTGTTCCTTTACTTTAATCTGTGTCTTTGTATTTAAAGTGGGTTTCTTTCTTTAAACAACGTATTGTTGAGGTTTGGTTTTTGGTCCACACTGATAATCTGTGCCTTTTAATGAGTGATTTTAGACTGTTGATATGCAAAGTAATTATTGATGTGATTGGATTAATATCTACCATTTTTGCTACTGTTTTGTATTTGTGGCCTTTTTTCCCCTCTTTTTTTTTTTGTTTTATACTCTTTTTGCTCTGTTTGTGGTTTTTAGGCTAATTAGCATGATTGGGGGAATCATGTCACAATGTACATATATATCAATATCACATTTTACACCTTACATATATGTAATGTTTATTGGTCATTCATATTAATACCTCAGTAAAACTGGAAATAATGTAGTTGAGCTTTTATGTGATTCCAATTTCTATACTTTAGCATATCAATTATTTTTAAAAATTTACTTTCAGTGGTGGCCCTAATGTTTGTAATACACATTTACACCTAATTCAAGTTCACTTTTTAATAACGCTCTATTATTTTATGTATAGTGCAAGTAGCTCATAATCACAGAGTAGTCCTAATTATTCCCTCCTGTCCCTTGATTATTTCTCTTATTCATTTTGCTTATACATAGGCCATAATTGGACTTCCCAGGTAGTGCTAGTGGTAAAGAACCCACCTGCCAATGCAGGTTAGATGTAAGAGATGCAGGTTTGATCCCTGGGTCGGGAAGATGCCCTGGAGAAGGGCACAGCAATCCACTCCAGTATTCTTGATTGGAGAATCCCATGGACAGAGGAGCCTGGCAGGCTACAGTCTATAGGGTCCAACAGAGTTGGACATGAGTGAAGCAACTTAGCACACATGCAGGCCATAATCATCTAAAAAGTTGTTGAAATTATTGTTTTGAACAAACTGATACCTGTTAGATCAATTATGAATGAGAAAAATATGTTTTCTTTCACTTCCATTTATTCTACCTCTAGTTCTCTTCTCTTTAGGAAGATTCAATATCATTTTCCTTCTTTTTGAAGAGTTTCCTTTATTTCTTACAAGGTCGATCTACTAGTAACAAGTCTCTTCAATTTTTGTTTGTCTGGGAAAGTCTTTATTTGTTCTTCCCTTTTGAGGGATAATTTTGTAGGATAGAGAATTCTTATATTTTTTTCCTCTCAACACTTAAATGTTGAGAGGAAAAAGTACTCCCCTTTTTTCTGGTTTGTATGGTTTCTGAGGAATAGTCAAATATAAGTCTTATCTTTGCTCTACTACAGATAGGCTGTTTTTCCTCTGGCTTCTTTTAAAATTTATCTTTATCTTTGATTTTCTTCAGTTTGATGTGTGGGTTTTTTTGTTTGTTTGTTTTTGTTTTTTTGACACCATCAAGTGGTTCTCTAATTCTTAGCAGACAGTGACTGGGTGTCCTGCAAATATAACTCAGTTCTGACACTGTCTACCTGGAGAATGCATCACAGCCCCCAGGTTAAAGGTTCAGTCCTACAAGACTGAGGCTACTTCAAATGGCAGTCATGGCTTATTTTTGCTTCTTCTTGTGGGTTCTGTTTGTTTGCTTCATTAATTTCCTGAACTCACTTTTTAAGATTCCTTGTAATGAGTGGCCACTGACTGTTCAATTAGTTGATTGATCAGCTAGTGACTTGACAGAGATTTCTTAATGCCTGAAATAAAAAATATAAATCACCTCCATTCTTTGCAGATGGGTTTTATGTGTTTGTGTTGGAGCATGCCTTCTACAATCAGTTGGGCAGTTTGCAACTTTGCTTATACTTTTGCTTGCACAGAGTCTAACTGTGAGCCTTAGGTAAGAGACTAGGGCCTTTCAGGTATATATTTTTTTAGCATTACCTAGTTCTGGACATTCATATGATATTCCAGATTCTCAGAAATATATAGTAGCTTTAGAAAGCTCTTTTCCCCCACAGCGTCTCATTGTTTACCTTTCTTCCCATGCCTTTTGGTTTGTCTATGATTTGTTCCAACTGTTATCTTTCAGGCACCAGTGGCTTATACATTTAACTCTAGATTATTTCTGATAAACATTTTGCAGTAAAATGCCTCTTCCCTGGGAGAGTTTAGAAAAACAAAGGAGTCCTTTGAGCACATCCTTCAGGGAGCCATTGGATAGGCCAAAACAACCACAATTCCCTCAGAACAGGCCACTTTTCCCTCTCTAAAATAAGGAACCCATATCTGGAAAATTGGCTCCCTTCCTTAAGGCCAGTACTCACTGGAGGAGCCAGGTAAGAGGTAGGTGAAAATTCCATGAAGTTTGCTTATCAAGATTCAGGCTCCCCCTTTTTTTTCTAGTCAATGATTTTATCTTTTTTTATAGTTAATTTACAATATTGCTCAGTGTTGTGGTTTCTGCTATATAGCAAAATGAGGCAGTGATACATATACATACATATATATATACACACACACACATATTCTTATCCATTATGGTTTATTATAGGATATTGAATATAGTTCCCTGTGCTAAAATGGTAGGACCTTGTTGTTTATCTATTTCATATATAGTAGTGTGTATCTGCTAACCCCCAAATCCTAATTTATCCCTCACCTACCCCTATCCCATTTGGTAACCATTAGTCTGTTTTCTGTGTCTGTGAGTTTGCTTTCATTTTGTAAATAACCTCATTTGTGTCATATTTTAGATTCCATATATAAGTGATATTATATGGCAATTGTCTCTCTTTCTAACTTATTTCATTAAGCATGATAATCTCTAGGCCATCCATGTTGGTACAAATGGAATTATTCATTCTTTTTTTAATGATTATGTAATTCCCTTCTTAATATTATACATTGGATCCACAGTTACATAGCCTAAAGAATGATGAAATCATTAATTTTCCTTGGAAGGCTTTGGATACACTGACAGTGTGACCACAGACAGGTTATGTAAATAAAGTAACATATCCACAATGTCACATGCATAATTATTAGAAAATAAATATGTTAAAAGAATAATTTCAAAAAATGGAAATACATCAACTATTTTGGCATGCTGGGCTTATGCATGCAGGTCAGATAATAAAATAAAAATACTCATTCTAACAAAGATGCATACAGTGAATACGGACAGGAGATCCCTGAGAATTAATATGTACAATTGCTTTCACTGCATGAAAAAAAGTTTGTAAAAATTGAAATTTGACCCATAATACTAAAATACTGCATGGGTCCAAGGCACCTGCCATCCATGAACACTGATCTTAAGGCAATATTTTTAAATTTAGAAGTTTGGCATATAAGTATTATAGAGATTACAGCAACTTTTTAAACAAAAGAAAACAATGTGGCTATTTCATGATATGAACAAATTGTGTATAAAATTTCTTCTAGAGAACCAAAGAATGTTTTTGGAACAATGTGTAAAACACAAGCTAAAGTTTCCTACTTTGCTTGCCACTCATGTGACTATACTATTAAATAGTCTTTCAAACTCTCCAAATACTTCAGTTTTTACAGATTGAGTTATTCATTTTGCAAAGAAGAGATACTCATTTCTTGATTTTTCTGTTTGTCTAGCATAAATTATATGTCGTGAGGGGAGGGGGATTCTTAAACTGCAGCAAACTAAGTAAATTTCTTAACAAAATCTTTAAAATAAAATGCCACACTATGCTTTGCAAGATAAAAGTACTATATTATATAACTTATTTTTGTCAAACCATACCAAACACAGAGCACAAATTTATGTAGATTAAAATGATTATACTTACCTATAACTGAGGGACAATTTTAATCCTAGTACCACCTCATACCAGTCGGAGTGGCCATCATTAAAATGACTACAAATAGCAAATGCCAGAAAGAGTGTGGAGAAAAGGGAGCCCTCCTACACTGTTGGTAGGAATATAAGTTGGTAGAGTCACTTTGGAAAACAATATGGAATTTCCTCAGAAAACTAAAAATAGAATTACTATATAATCCAGCAGTCTCACTCCTGGGAATATACCAGGACAAACTATAATTCTAAGAGATATATACACCCCTGTGTTTGTAGCAGCACTATTCACAATAGGTAAAACATGGAAACAACTTAAACGCCCATCAACAAGGGAATAAAGAAAATGTGGTACACATATACAATGGAATACTCAGTCGTAAAAAATGAAAGTAAAAAAATTAAAAAATAAAGTGAAAAAAGCCAAAAAATAAAAGTAACTGGAAAACTCACAGTAAAGGGGTTGGGGAGGGTCCATAGGGGTTCCTGAATCTAATTAGGGGAATCTTTCAGATCCATGACCTCACCAGGCTAATATCCAGAGCCTTCTCAATGTACTCCTAACAGGGAAGAAAAAGCCATGGTCTTTTCAAAAACCTAAGATGAAGCAGAGAAAGAGAACAGAACAGAAACAATGCACATGGTGCTATTTTCAGACTAGGGGATCAAGGGCTCCCAGATAATGGACCCAATTGGGACCACCGAGACAAAGGAGAAGGGAGTGGAAGACAGAGGCTGACCCGTTATATAATTATGATCCTAAACAGAATCCCGGAAGCAGAAAAGAAACCCAGCAAGTGGAATAAGATAAAGGAAATTGATCAGAGCCAACTGAAAACCTTTGCGATTCCTAGAGCCTCAGGGGATGCCTCTGAATCTATGCTATTGACGATTGAGTCCTTGGAAGGAAAGGCAATCCTGAGGTGCTATTTCTCATTTCCCAAAGTGCTTCCATAGTTAAGCACATTAGGCATAAATTTCAGAAAGTGGAAATAGAACCTGATAGCCCCACTTTTCACCTGGTCAAGGTTGCGTGCCAGGTATTTAATAAACAAGATACAGAGGAGGAAATGGAGAAAGAAATGGCAACGCACTCCAGTGTTCTTGCCTGGAGAATCCCAGGGACAGAGGAGCTTGGTGGGCTGCCGTCTATGGGGTTGCACAGAGTCAGACATGACTGAAGCGACTTAGCAGCAGCAGCAGCAGAGGAGAAGAAGTCAGAGGATAAAAAGGCCAAGAAACCCACCTACTGGCTATTGCTCTCCGATGTCAGTCAGCATGAGAATTTGGACTAACTGCCCATAGAGACTTCTCTGGTGAGTGACCCCGGGCCCCATGGAAAGATAGAAAGCCAAGGGAACTGGGACCCAATAAGTGCACCATAGTTAAACAGGAGGGACATTGGAAGAGAGACTGCCTGAAGGGGGATAGAAATCGCATACCCCAGTCACTACCCTGGAAGGCAGACTGTCCAAGTAGAAAAAGGATGACAGGGCCTAAGCTGGCACTCCAGCTGACCCTGAGGAGCCCTGACTGACTTCAGACAGAGTGGGGAAGGCTGTTGAATTCTTAGTCAACATCAGTGCCACTTACTCGGTTCTGAACACCAGATCATGCAAACTCAATTCACATGAGTTGTAAAATTAGAGTATCAGGGAAGGCCCAAGAATGGATATTCACAGAATCATTTGAATATAAATTGGGTGAACACACACTTATCCATTCCTTTCTGTGTGTCCCTGAATGCTCTATACCCTACTAGGAAGAGAGATCTTATATAGATTGGGGGCTACTATCCACCTAAAGGGAGACAAATTGGAGTCTGGGGTCCCCTTAGAAAAAGGGTGTATGATCACAGTGTTAATGGCTGAGAATATACCTCCCCGGACAGAGCAAGTTGATCTTTCCAGAGTTATCCTGAGGCATGGGCCCAGGGATGGGTGGAACAAACTGTAGGAGCCAGTGCCATGATAGTCCGTCTAAAACCTGGACAGACATGTCCCAGTAGAAAACAGTATCCTTTTCTACAGGAGGCCTTGTTGGGCATAGCCCCTGTTATACAGGGCCTAAGTGACCAGGGCCATATTAGGCCATGACAATCAGCCTGTAATACCTCCATTCTTCCTATATCTACAAGTGACAAGTGTTAGTTGCTCAGTTGTGTCTGACTCTTTGTCATCCCATGGACTATAGCCCATCAGGCTCCTCTGTCCATGGGATTCTCCAGGCAAGGATATTGGAGTGGTTTGCCATTTCCTTTTCCAGGGGATCTTCCTGGCCCAGGGATCAAACCCAGGTCTTTTCCATCACAGGCAGATTCTTTACCATCTGAGCCAACAGGGAAGCCTCCATTCTCCCTATAAAGAAATCCAATAAGGAATACTGGATGGTACAGGGCCTCAGGGCAGTCAGTGAAACCACTGAGGATATACATCCAGTAGTCCCTAATACCTGTACCTTGGTGGCTACTCTATTGTCCACCAGGACTTGGTATTCTGACTGGATTTAAAAGATGACTTCTTTTGTATTCCACTAGCTCTAGAGTCACAAGAAATTTCTTCTCTTGAGTGGCAGGATCCAAAAGCACAACAGAAACATACTAGAGACTGAGAATGGATCAAGTTGGCAGAGTAGAATATGGAACTCACCTCCCCCCACAAACACATCAAAAATACATCTACATGTGGAACAATTCTCACATAAAACTAACCAGAAACTGGCAGAAGAACTTCTATACAACCCAAGATTATAGGCAAGAAATATTTCCACGTAACCAGGTGGGACAGAAAAAAAGTATAGGGTCAGGCCTTCCCTCCCTGGAAGGATCTGAAAGGAAAAGAAGAGGACCCTCGCCATGGGAGGCAAGTGTGTCAAGCCACAGACTGGACATCCTATGCAGAGGAGGCAAGCCCCTCTGATGGCTGGGAAATGTATTGGGGTAGGTAGAAAGTCTGGAGAAGCCTAGATTCTTCTCACAAGGAGTGCACACATGCTAGCTTGTTAACAATCGGCAGAGAGCAAATAGGACCTAATTAAACTTCAAAGGTTTGCACAGCAGAGGAAACCAGCACCAAAATGTAAAGACGGCAAACAGAATGGGAGAAACATATTGGGTTGGCCAAAAAGTTCATTCAGGGTTTCTTTCCCATCTTATGAAAAATCCAAACGAACTTCTTGGTCAACTCAATATTTGCAAATGAAGCAACTGACAAAGGCTTAATTTTCAAAATATACAAAGAGCTCATACAAATCAACATCAATAAAACAACCCAATCAAAAAATGGGAGAAGACCTAAATAGACATTTCTCCAAAGAAGACATATAGATGGCCAACAGGCACAGGAAAAGATGTTTGAAATTGTTAATTATTAGAGAAATGCAGATAAAAAAATGAGATTTCACCTTGTACCTTTCAGAATGGCTATAATGAAAAAAATCTACAAATAATAAAAGCTGGAGATGGTGTGGGGGAAAAGGGAACCTTGCTACACTGTTGGTGAGAATATAAATTGGTGCAGCCACTATAGAAAACAGCATGCAGATTCCTTTAAAACCTGAAAATGAAGCTACCATACAATCCAGCAATTCCATTCCCAGTTATATATCTGGACAAATATTTTAATTTGAAAAGATTAATGCACCCCAATGTTCATCTCAGTTCCTTTTCAGTTCAGTTGCTCAGTCATATCCACAGCAGCACGCCAGGCCTCCCTGTCCATCACCAACACCCAAAGATCACCCAAACTCATGTCCATCAAGTCGGTGATGCCATCCAGCCATCTCATCCTCTGTCATCCGCTTCTCCTGCCCCCAATGCCTCCCAGCATCAGGGTACTTTCCAATAAGTCAACTCTTCACATGAGGTGGCCAAAGTACTGGAGTTTCAGCTTTAGCATCAGTCCTTCCAATGAACACCCAGGACTGATCTCCTTCAGAATGGACTGGTCGGACCTCCTTGCAGTCCAAGGGACTCTCAAAAGTTTTCTCCAACACCACAGTTCAAAAGCATCAATTCTTCAGTGCTCAGCTTTCTTCACAGTCCAACTCTCACCTCCATACCTGACCACTGGAAAAACCATAGCCTTGACTAGACGGACCTTTGTTGGCAAAGTAATGTCTCTGCTTTTCAATATGCTATCTAGGTTGGTCATAACTTTCCTTCCAGGGAGTAAGCATCTTTTAATTGCATGGCTGCAATCACCGTCTGCAGTGATTTTGGAGCCCCCCCCCCCCCCAAAAAAAAAAGTCTGACACTGTTTCCACTGTTTCCCCATCCATTTCCCATGAAGTGATGGGACCAGATGCCATGATCTTCGTTTTCAGAATGTTGAGCTTTAAGCCAACTTTTTCACTCTCCTCTTTCACTTTCATCAAGAGGCTTTTTAGTTCCTCTTCACTTTCTGCCATAAGGGTGGTGTCATCTGCATATCTGAGGTTACTGATATTTCCCCTAACAATCTTGATTCCAGCTTGTGCTTCAGCATGATTTCAATAGCCAAGATATGGAAGCAATCCAAGTGTCCCTCAACAGATGATTGAGTTAAGAAGATACACACACACACACACACACACACACACACACATACACATACAATGGAATATAACTCAGCTATAAAAAATAAAATATTGTTATTTGCATCAAAATAAATGGATCTAGAGAATATCTTGCTCAAGGCAACAAGTCAGAGAAAAACAAATAGTATATGATATCACTTATATGTGGACTCTAAAAAAATAATATAAATGAATATATGTACAAAATAGCAGTTGACTTATAGAAAACAAACTTAAGGTTACCAAAGGGGTCGGGGGAGGAACAAATGAAAATATGGGATCAATAGATACAAATTATAGACATAAAACAGATGAACAATAAGGAGTTATATATACATTAATAACCAAGAAATATTACCTAACATCTTATAATCCTCTATAATGGAACATAATCTGCAAAGAAAGCCCTGAGTCACTTTGCTGTACAACTGAAACCAACACAATATTGTAAATAACTATATTTCAATTAACAACAACAACAAACAATCCCCAAAAAGGGAATTCTCTGGTGGTCCAGTGGTTAGGACTCCATGCTGTCACAGCCGAGGGCCTGGGTTCAGTCCTTGATTGGGGAACTAAGATCCCATAAGGCATATGGCAAAGCCAAAATGAACAGACAAACAAAAAACAGTACTGCTGGATGGTTCTGCTCCCAATCTCCAAAGGGGCAGAAAAAAAACTGCCCCACCATTTTTTGGGGAAGCTTTAGCTGAAGACCTTAAAGAAACCTCCTCTGGGATGTAGAGGATACTCTAACCACAAGCCCTAAGATGGGTGTCTGGTCCCATCCCTTCATATAAACTAATGGGGAAACAGTGGCTGACTTTATTTTTCTGGGCTCCAAAATCACTGCAGATGGTGACTTCAGCCATGAAATTAAAAGATGCTTACTCCTTAGAAGGAAAGCTATGACCAACCTAGACAGCATATTTAAAAGCCGAGACATTACTTTGCCAACAAAGGTCCGTCTAGTCAAGGCTATGGTTTTTCCAGTGGTCAGATATGGATGTGAGAGATGGACTATAAAGAAAGCTGAGTGCCGAAGAATTTATGCTTTTGAACTGTGGTGTTGAAGAAGACTCTTGAGAGTCCCTTGGACTGCAAGGAGATCAAACCAGTCTATCCTAAAGGAGATCAGTCCTGGGTGTTCATTGGAAAGACTGATGTTGAAGCTGAAACTCCAATCCTTTGGCCACCTGATGCGAAGAGCTGACTCATTGGGAAAAGACCCTGATGCTGGGAAAGATTGAGGGCAGGTGGAGAAGGGGAGGATAGAAGAAAAGATGGTTGGATGGCATCACCAACTCAATGGACATGGGTCTGGGTAAACTCCGGGAGTTAGTGATGGACAGGGAGGCCTGGCGTGCTGTGGTTCATGGGGGCGCAGAGAGTCAGACACGACTGAGTGACTGAAATGAAATGAACTGAACTGAACTGCACTGAGCCCTACGAAGGAGGCCTCTGACAAAAAACACTGTGGCCACCCTAAACCACCTAGCTGATAAAGGATATAGCTGTCCAAGAAAATAATCAAACATCACAAACTAGGATGAACTACCTAAGCTTCATCCTTACAGGTCAGAGAAGCCCACCCCAGGAAAGGAAAGGAGCCATCTGCAGCCTCACTCCTCCTAAAGCTAGAAAACAGCTGAGGGGTCTCCCGAGGATGGCCACGTTTTCCCACAACTGAGTTCCTAACTGTGGTCTAATAGCTAGTCCTCAATATGAAGAATTGAAAGGAAAGGATGATGATCCTTTTGAATGTGATTCAGAATGCATTTCAGAATGTGAAGGGGCCTTTTAAGAAGTGAAAAAGCAATTACTTTAGGCCACTTCCCTGGCTCTCCCAGATTTAGCTAAACTCTTCACCTTTACATTAATAAGAGAAGGGGAATTGCCATTGAGGTATTTTAGCTTATAAACTGGGACACCTTACTAAGGTGGTTGCTTATTTCTCTAAACAATTAGATCAAACCATTAAGGGATGGCCTCCTAGTCTGCTAGCAACTACTACAACCCTGCTAAAGGAAGCGAAAAGTTAAAGTTTGGTCAGCCAACCTCTATATGGACTCCATACAGGCTTTCGTTAATTTCTAAGGAAATAGAACGGCTATGTCCCAGAATGTCTATTCAAGCTCAGGCTCTGCTTTTAGACAACCCAGTGGCTACCATAAAAACCTGTCACGTACTACATTCTGCCACCCTGCTACCCACAGAAATGGGATCCCTGGAGCATGACTATATAGAAATCATAGACATGATCTATTCCAGTCACCCAAACCTAGGAAGTGAGCCTCTCCCAAATGCCAAAGAGGAATGGTTCACAGACAGGAGGAATTTTAGGAGAGAGAGTAAAAAAGCTGGTGAGATATGCAGTCACCTCCCAGACCCAAGTCACAGAGGCACAAAACCTACTGCTACAGACTTCTGCCCCCAAAATGGAGCTGATAGAGAGCCTTAGAGCTTGGAACAGGGAAGATCTTAAATGTTTACACAGATTCCCAGTATTTGCATGCTATCCTTCACACACACAGGGCTATTTGGAAGGAAAGAGATATGTTTACTGCAGAGAACAGACTGATGAAACACGGCTTAAGCATACTGAAGCTCTTAGAAGCAGTACAGTCTCCCCAAGATGTGGCAGTGATTCACTGTAGAGGTCACCAAAAGGGGGTGCAGAGTTAATAAAGGGAAACAACAAGGCCAAGGCAGATGCAGCTGCAAGAAGTACACTGCTGGGCTAGTAACTTGGCAATTACCTTCTTATGTAAGAGGCCAGGTCCATTCAGTTACTACCCAGTCTATACAAAAGAAGAATTAGACGAAGCCCCCAAATGGAACTTCATTATAGATCTAGGAACCCATGCTGTTGCTGCTGCTGCTAAGTCACTTCAGTCTTGTCCGACTCTGTGCGACCCCATAGATGGCAGCCCACTAGGCTCCTCTGTCCCTGGGATTCTCCAGGCAAGAATACGGAAGTGGGTTGCCATTTCCTTCTCCAATGCATGAAATTGAAAAGTGAAAGTGAAGTCGCTCAGTCATGCCCGACTCTTAGCGACCCCATGGACTGCAGCCCACCAGGCTCCTCCATCCATGGGATTTTCCAGGCAACTGTATTGGAGTGGGATGCCATTGCCTTCTCCGAGGAACCCATGCGTGGCTAGTTAATACACATGGGCAATAGTCCATGGGTAGTAGTTTTCCAAACTGCATGTGTCATGCCATCAGGGAGGCTCATCAGGAAATTCACTATGGGAAGGAAGCCTTATACAACAGATCAGTTGAAGTCATGGTATCTCCTGGCATGAAAAGTATTAATATATGCATTGGAGAGCTGAGACATGCCTCATATGCACAATAAACAACTCCAACACCAGTCTCCCCAGAAGCTTCCAGATAAGGTCCATGGGAACCAGGGGGACATATCCTGGAGAACACTGGAAATTTGATTTCACTGGCATGCCGAGAGTCCCGAGCAATTTCAGGTATCTCCTGGTGCTAGTAGACACGTTTTCTGGGTAGATAGAAGCATTCCCTGGTAGAACTGAAATGGCAGCTGAAGTGCCTAATGCATTACAACAAGAAATAATTCTTAGATTTTTGCTCCCAGGATCCCTACAAAGTGATAATGGTTCAGAATTTGTGTCTCAAATGACAAAGGGCCTTGATCATAAAATGTACCTTGCACTCAGCCTCGAGACCCCAATCACTGCGGAAAGCAGAGGTCCAAACAGACCTTGAAATGGGCCTTATGTCAGGAAACTCAAGAAAATTGGATTAAGTTGCTTCCAATGACCCTTCTCCCAGTGCCATTATTAGTTCAAGGGATAAGCTACAGTTAAGTGTATTTGAACTGATGTATAAGGGGCTTCCCCTGTGGCTCAGCTGGTATAGAACTTGCCTGCCATGTGGGAGACCTGGGTTCGATCCCTGGGTTGGGAAGATCCCCTGGAGAAGGGAAAGGCTACTCACTCCAGTATTCTGGCCTGGAGAATTCCATAGATTGTATAGTCCCTGGGGTTGTAAAGAGTCGCACACAACTGAGCGGCTTTCACTCACTCATAGTAGAGCCATTCCCCAAGCCCAAGGGAAGGAATGGACTTGAAATGGAACAACCCAAGGGTGCCCTCCAGGAGGGAGAAACCATGAAAGCTCTCATGGAATATAGTAACTATATGCTGACTGCATCCACCAACCTGGGCCTCCACCCTGTCCAGCCAGGAGACTGGGTGAACCTAAACACTGGGAAAACCTGCAGCTGCAAACCAACTCACTCTTAAGAAGAACAGACACTACTCGGTGATCCTAACCACCCATTACACCCTGAAGTTGCAGGGCTCACTCTGTGGGAACTTTGCATTTGAGTGAAGAGGCCCCCCAGCCCCAACCTGGGGCAACGACACCCCCAGACAACTCACGTGGCCCTCTCTCTGACCTGAAGCTTCTCTGCAGAAAACCCACAAAAGCATGAACAGGGAGATTCAGGCCACAGTGGTGAGCCTCGACACCAAGGCACAGTTTTGCCTTTGGGCAAAAGAACTGGAGACCTTCATTTTTAGGAAAACTTGGCCATGTGGCCATTGTTCTCTTGCTGAAATTTGGGCCATGCATCTTAAATTGGGCATCGCTCAGAGCTACGAACAATTGGGGCCGAGCTGCAGAAGTGAAGCGGCGGGAGAAGTTCTGTTCCTCCACCCAGAGTCAGGACGATGGCCACACGCAGCAGGGAACAGTGACACAAGACAGACTTGACTGGTGCCCCTCAGCGCCCTTCGACCACCACGAGCAGGATGAAAGGCAGTTTCACCTGCACAGCCCATTAACAAAGCACAGGAAATAAGAATAAATTCTGAGCAACAAAGTCTAACCTTTTCCTTTGCTTTTGTGCTTAGTCTAGTTCCGCTTGCTCATAGGGGGCCATGTGCAGAGCCCTTCCACCTGGCTCCTCAGACCTGGGTGGCCAGGGAGAAAGGGCTCCTCCGACATCTCAGCTCTGCAGGCCTCACGCAGGACCGACACTGTCACTGAAGATGGCCACGGCTGTCGTGCAGAGACGATGCATCCAGCACTGAGATCTGAAGTGCACCTGTGGCCGTTCCCGTCCTCTCTCACCCCACTCAACCGAGGAGATCCCTATGAAGCAGCCATCTCAGGTGGCCTCACCCTGTAGTGGCTTGAAGCTGGGCATCAGTTCCAGATCAGAAATTGAGGCAGAATCTAGGCGGTGAGGGCACCGAATCTAGCCGCTAGACCAGCGGTCAGGGACAAGGCTTTGGCCTTTTACCTTTTCGGAAAAGAATTCCCACATAAGATGGGAAGTGTGGGGTAAGGGAGTTAGAGAAGGCGAGGTTTGGAAAAAGAACGAGACCACACTTTACAGGAACAGATCACCTTTAATGAGGTGAGAAGGGGCATCAGTCAGATTAGTAAGCTGCTGCACTAACCCAAGAAAAGAGTAAGTATATATACGCATCAGTTCAGTTCAGTTCAGTCGCTCAGTCGCCTTCGACTCTTTGCGACCCCATGAATCGCAGCACGCCAGGCCTCGCTGTCCATCACTATCTCCCGGAGTTCACTCAGACGTCCATCGAGTCCGTGATGCCATCCAGCCACTTCATCCTGGGTCGTCCCCTTCTCCTCCTGCCCCCAATCCCTCCCAGCATCAGAGTCTTTTCCAATGAGTCAACTCTTCGCATGAGGTGGCCAAAGTACTGGAGCTTCAGCTTTAGAATCATTCCTTCCAAAGAAATCCCAGGGCTGATCTCCTTCAGAATGGACTGGTTGGATCTCCTTGCAGTCCAAGGGACTCTCAAGAGTCTTCTCCAACACCACAGTTCAAACACATCAATACTTCAGCACTCAGCCTTCTTCACAGTCCAACACTCACATCCATACATGACCACAGGAAAAACCATAGCCTTGACTAGACAGACCTTAGTTGGCAAAGTAATGTCTCTGCTTTTTAATATACTATCTAGGTTGGTCATAAGTTTTCTTCCAAGGAGTAAGCGTGTTTTAATTTCATGGCTGCAGTCACCATCTGCAGTGATTTTGGAGCCCAAAAAAATAAAGTCTGACATTGTTTCTACTCTTTCCCCATCTATTTCCCATGAAGTGATGGGACCAGATGCCATGATCTTCGTTTTCAGAATATTTAGCTTTAAGCCAACTTTTTCACTCTCCTCTTTCACTTTCTTCAAGAGGCTTTTTAGCTCCTCTTCACTTTCTGCCATAAGGGTGGTGTCATCTGCATATCTGAGGCTATTGATATTTCTCCAGGCCATCTTGATTCCAGCTTGTGTTTCTTCCAGTCCAGCGTTTCTCATGATGTACTCTGCATATAAGTTAAATAAGCAGGATGACAATATACAGCCTTGACGTACTCCTTTTTCCTATTTGGAACCAGTCTGTTGTTCCATGTCCAGTTCTAACTGTTGCTTCCTGACCTGCCTACAGATTTCTCAAGAGGCAGGTTAGGTGGTCTGGTATTCCCATCTCTTTCAGAATTTTCCACAGTTTATTGTGATCCACACAGTCAAAGGCTTTGGTATAGTCAATAAAGCAGAAATAGATGTTTTTCTGGAACTCTCTTGCTTTTTCCATGATCCAGCGGATGTTGGCAATTTGATCTCTGGTTCCTCTGCCTTTTCTAAAGCCAGCTTGAACATCAGGGAGTTCACGGTTCACATGTTGCTGAAGGCTGGCTTGGAGAATTTTGAGCATTACTTTACTAGCATGTGAGATGAGTGCAATTGTGTGGTAGTTTGAGCATTCTTTGGTTTGCCTTTCCTTGGAATTGGAATGAAAACTGACATTTTCCAGTCCTGTGGCCTCTGCTGAGTTTTCCAAATTTGCTGGCATATTGAGTGCAGCACTTTCACAGCATCATCTTTCAGGATTTGAAACAGCTCAACTGGAATTCCATCACCTCCACTAGCTTTGTTCGTAGTGATGCTTTCTAAGGTCCATTTGACTTCACAGTCCAAGATGTCTGGCTCTAGATGAGTGATCACATCATCATGATTATCTGGGTCATGAAGATCTTTTTTTGTACAGTTCTTCTGTGTATTCTTACCACCTCTTCTTAATATCTTCTGCTTCTGTTAGGTCCATACCATTTCTGTCCTTTATCGAGCCCATCTTTGCATCAAATCTTCCCTTGCTATCTCTAATTTCTTGAAAAGATCTCTAGTCTTTCCCATTCTGTTGTTTTCCTCTGTTTCTTTGCACTGATCGCTGAAGAAGGCTTTCTCATCTCTTCTTGCTATGCTTTGGAACTCTGCATTCAGATGCTTATATCTTTCCTTTTCTCCTTTGCTTTTCTCCTCTCTTCTTTACACAGCTATTTGTAAGGCCTCCCCAGACAGCCATTTTGCTTCTTTGCATTTCTTTTCCATGGGGATGGTCTTGATCCCTGTCTCCTGCACAATGCCACGAACCTCATTCCATAGTTCATCAGGCACTCTATCTATCATATCTAGGCCCTTAAATCTATTTCTCACTTCCACTGTATAATCATAAGGGATTGGATTTAGGCTATACCTGAATGGTCTAGCGGTTTTCCCTACTTTCTTCAATTTGAGTCTGAATTTGGTAATAAGGAGTTCATGATCTGAGCCACAGTCAGCTCCTGGTCTTGTTTTTGTTGACTGTAAAGAGCTTCTCCATCTTTGGCTGCAAAGAATATAATCAATCTGATTTCGGTGTTGACCATCTGGTGATGCCCATGTGTAGAGTCTTCTCTTGTGTTGTTGGAAGAGGGTGTTTGCTATGACCAGTGCATTTTCTTGGCAGAACTCTATTAGTCTTTGCCCTGCTTCATTCTGCATTCCAAGGCCAAATTTGCCTGTTACTCCATGTGTTTCTTGACTTCCTACTTTTGCATTCCAGTCCCCTATAATGGAAAGGACATCTTTTTTGGGTGTTAGTCCTAAAAGATCTTGTAGGTATTCATAGAACCCTTATACTTCAGCTTCTTCAGCATTAATGGTTGGGGCATAGACTTGGATTACTGTGATATTGAATGGTTTGCCTTGGAGACGAACAGAGATCATTCTGTCGTTTTTGAGATTGCATCCAAGTACTGCATTTTGGACTCTTTTGTTGACCATGATGGCTACTCCATTTCTTCTGAGGGATTCCTGCCCGCAGTAGTAGATATAATGGTCATCTGAGTTAAATTCACACATTCTAGTCCATTTTAGTTCGCTGATTCCTAGAATGTCAATGTTCACCCTTGCCATCTCTTGTTTGACCACTTCCAATCTGCCTTGATTCATGGACCTGACATTCCAGGTTCCTATGCAATATTGCTCTTTACAGCATCGGACCTTGCTTCTATCACCAGTCACATCCACAACTGGGTTTTGTTTTTGCTTTGGCTCCATCCCTTCATTCTTTCTGTAGTTATTTCTCCACTTATCTCCAGTAGCATATTGGGTACCTAATGACCTGGGGAGTTCCTCTTTGGTATCCTATCATTTTGCCTTTTCGTACTGTTCATGGGTTTCTCAAGGCAAGAATACTGAAGTGGCTTGCCATTCCCTTCTCAAGTGGACCACATTCTATCAGGCCTCTCCACCATGACCTGCCCGTCTTGGGTTGCCCCGTAGGCATGGCTTGGTTTCATTGAGTTAGACAAGGTTGTGGTCCTAGTGTGATAAGATTGACTAGTTTTCTGTGAGTATGGTTTCAGTGTGTCTGCCCTCTGATGCCCTCTTGCAACACTTACCATCTTACTTGGGTTTCTCTTACCTTGGGCGTTGGGTATCTCTTCACGGCTGCTCCAGCAATGCACAGCTGCTGCTCCTTACTTTGGAAGAGGGGTATCTCCTTACCACCACCGTTCCTGACGTTCAACGTGGGATAGCTCGTCTAGGCCCTCATGTGGAAATCTACTGTCTTAAGGGGGCCTGTTCTTCCCCAAGGTTGTTCAGAGTAGTTATCTCTTAAAGGCTGGGGCAAGGAATTCTGGAGGTCAGCCAGAGGCTGTGACCAGCTGGGAGCTGAGTGTTATCAACCTTAATGTCCATTTTTTTCCTTCAGGTGAGAGAGTTCTTTGTTTTGCATAGAATGGTGGGGAGGACCTGGAAGGGAGTTTTAACTCTGGGCTATTTTTGAGCTGTGTAACTTTCCTTCAGAAAGTATTGAGACATGTGTTTATTAGGAAAAAAAGAGTGCAGTACAGTGTGGATAGACACACAGGCGGACCCAGAGAGAGTCTCACCTCCATGGTAATTTGAATCGGCTTTATGGGGCATTTCTTCTGGGTTTCCTCTGGCCAAGCATTTTTATTTGTCTGGTTCTGAGTCCATATTTGGTATATCTCAGGGTCCTCCCAGGTGTACATGCACATCACTCAGCCAAGATGAATTCCCCTGAAGAGGCCTGTGGGTAGGTAAACTTACCATCATTCACCTTTTGATCTCTAAGGAGCTTTCTAAACAGGAGGGTTCCCTTGACTTTGAGAATGAGACATATGTGATTTTTTTCTCTCTGAGCAGGGCTTAGCCTCCTCTCTTGATTGTCCTGCTATTCTCGTCTTGGGATATGGGACCACAGAGAACGAATCTCCAATTGCTTTACCCTGGGTGGGGGATGGGGAGGTCTTGCTTCATACCCACCACCTGTCCAGGAGAGCACACCTGTCCAGGAGAGCATGGATGGACTCTAGAGCATGAACTCAGCCGTTTCCATTCTTTGTTCAAAAATAAAACTTTCTTTGCTTTAGAACCAAACAGTCTTGTTCTACCTGAGTGACACTGGGCAGGAGGACCCTTGTTGGGCACCGACTTGGACTTGTCCATAACAGTATCTGCAAAGAATGTGGGCAAGGTGTGGTGGGAGAAACTCTAGGCAGCACCTAGAGATCAAAGCCCATTCTGTGTTCCACGGTTTCTGCCTAGCCCAGCAAATACTTGTTTACCAATCATTTGCTTTTCCATCTCCATTCCAGTGCCTTCCTTCCTTTTCAAATCTCAAACTACTACCCTCAACTTCCTCTTCTGTCTTTAGCTGTAGATGGTATTGAAGGTGAGGATTTTGGCCAATTTGGTGAGTTATTCAGTTCTCTTCAGTCTCTCTCATGTATGCTGCTGCTGCTGCTAAGTCACTTCAGTTGTGTCCGACTCTGTGTGACCCCATAGATGGCAGCCTACCAGGCTCCCCCATCCCTGGGATTCTCCAGGCAAGAGTACTGGAGTGGGGTGCCATTGCCTTCTCCACTCATGTATACATGTTATTAAACTTTCGTTTGATTTTCTCCCATTTATCTGTTTCATGTCAATTTTATTCTTAGATAAGCCAGGAGAACCTAGATGGGTGGAGGACAACTTCTTCTTCCCCACCACCTTCATTATAATGTGTGTTAGTTTTGTTGCATATCGCTAAAGTCGGTATCCAAAAATAACTACCAGTAATAGATCATATTCAAAGGTGACATAAAATTCATCTGGAATACTCTCAAATATTCAATAAGAATAATCTTGACCTCTTTCTTTAAATATTTTCCAAAAAGTATTCCTTTTGATTCTGATTTGTACATTTTCATTAATCTATAAGTATACAGGCCCAAGTACAATTGTGATTAATCTTTATAGTTTTCATTCTGTGCCCTTTTATGGTTTTCAATCTCAAGTCTATTCATAAAATATTTTTCTTCACAACATACACCGTGTAATTTGGCTTTATTCCCAAGCAAAGTCTTCCCATCCAAGTGTCTCTTACCTTGTCACTGTCAGCCAGTTGTCACTGTCAGCCAGTGTGTGTCACTGTCAGCCAGTTGTGGTCTCTGTAGACTCGGTTTTGTTTGACACAGTTCTACTTTTAGTTTAGGTTACTTTCTGAGTCAGAATTGTGAAGAGTACCTTCTGTTCTTTTACATTCTCCCTAATATAAATATTAAAATTATTATATTCAAAATAAAAGGACAAAATCTGCTCTTTACCAATAAATACATAAAGTTGACAGATGATTTTATCAGCATCTTAACTCTTCTGGGTTTGATGAATTATTTGAAACATAAACATCAATTATGTTTCTTGTCATAAAACTATTAAGAATGGCTGACTCTCACCAGCATTGACCAATGAATATTAGATTCTCAGAGGCCTCTGATTTCATGATCAGCACCTGCTTTGGGTTCTACAAGGAATCCCAATCAAATAACAATTTCCAACTGAAAATAGTCATGTTATATATATATATATATATATATATATATATATATATATGTATGTATGTATATGTATGCATATACTTTAAGCAGAAAGTGTCAAAAAATTGAAATTAAGCTGATAATAATTTTACTGTTCTTATTGTATATCAGAGGTCACATTAAGTTAGATCATATTTTTTGATGCTGTTGTTCTTTAGTGGCTCAAACATGTCTGACTCTTAGATCATATTTACTGATCAAGAAAATGCCCAATTTTCATAGATCACAAACATTAAAATAATTACTTAAATTCACTATTGTTCATAGAAAATAACTTACATGTTTGATACTATATTTCACTCTATGTGGATATATTCCATAATTACTTTAAAAATTACCCTGTTTCCTCTGATGTATTATATTTGAAAATGTACATGTAGTTATGCTACATTCAAATTAAAACTATTTGACTATTAATGCATAGATAAAATGGAACAGAATTAAATGAACATATAGTTGAAAAAAGAATGGAGAAAAAAAAAATAATTCAGAGGAAAAAACCACAATAGTAAAAACAAAACTCACTAGGAGTTGTGAATAGCAGTGTTGGCAAAGGAGGAATTTCCCTCTAGGTTCTTCCGGTTGGTCTAAGAGTTAAATTGACATGAGACAGATTAACAGGAGAAAATCAAACACAAGATTAATATCATGTATATATGTGAGAGACCCAGGAGAACTAACTTGCCAAATTGGCCAAAACCCTCACCTTGAATATGATCTTTAGCTAAAGACAAAAGAGGATGTTGCAGGTTGTGGTTTGGGACTTCAGAGGAAAGTGAAAGTGAAGTTGCTCAGTCCTGTCTGACTCTCTGCGACTACATGGACTGTAGCCTACCATGCTCTTCCCTCCATGGGATTCTCTAGGCAAGAGAGGAGGAAGGCAATTGACATGGAGATGGAAAAGCAAGTCTATAGTAAACCAGTGTTTGCTGGGCCAAGCAGAGACCATGGAACACAGAGTGGACTCTGATCTCCAGGCCCACCCTAGAGTTCCCCCAACCCCACATCTTGCACATATTATTTGCAGAGATCTCTGGTGATAGCTCTATTCTGGGAACAGATCCACAATCTAAACGATTTTAGGCAGTTAGGAGGAAGGTCATAGTCTCTTCCTTAATCTTTTGTGCCTTGATTGTTATAAGCTAAAAATAATCCGCATATTAAAGAGACATTTTGCGATGGCAAGTTTTGCTTCCCTACAAGTAGCAAGGCAGAGAATAGATCCATGAAAAGTAAAAAAATGAAAACAAGGAGGGATGAGCTGAAACAGGTGTTTTTAAATAAATGACAATAAATATTCACTCTGTTATTGATGGAAAATTAATCAGTCTGAGAAAGAGGGAAATTCTGTTCAAGCCAAAGTTGAAGATTATAACCCAGGAAGAGCATCCCAGAAAGCTCTGAGAACTGTGTCACTCATTAGAAGTCAAGGCGCAGTTATACTGTATACATTTTTTTTGAGACAAAGGACTCTACATTAAATGATGTATTATTGATAATTTATACAATGTAGATCTAAGTTTCATTGTGGCCATTACAAGATCAAGAAGGAATATTATCTTTTAAGGAATTGTCTCGTTACTGCTAGGAGAATGTTGCTCTTTATGGTCAAGTAGATTTTCTGCCTATTGTGGAGGTTTGGTCAACCCATAATTCAGGTACACAACGCATAACGGTGAGGAGTTATGGTTTACTTGCCAAATTGTGTCTGACCCTTGAGACCCCATGGACTGTAGCCTGCCAAGCTCCTCTGCCCATGGGATTTCCCATGTGAGAATACTGGAGTGGGTTGCCATTTATTTCTCCAGGGAATCCTCCCAACCCAGAGACTGAACTCATGTCTCCTGCATTGGCAGGTGGATTCTTTACCACAGAGCCACCAGGGAAGCCCAATGATGGTGAGAGAGGAGGCCAAAGGGCAGAGAAATTTTTTTTATGTTTAAATTTTTTTTGTTTTGCCATAAAAAATATGAATTTTATTTTACATTACAAATTCCCAGTGCCCTTGAAGGGGAGGAAAATAATAGAAGAACTGGAGCAAAGGTAAATTCATAGCATGGAGCAATCTAAATGCTCATCAATGGATGATAGGATAAGCAAATTGTGAGAGATATATATTATTTAGCCATAAAAAAGAAGGATATCTTGCCATTTGTGACAACGTGGATGAAACTTACAGGCATTGTGCTAAGTGAAGTAAGCCATACAAGGAAGACAATAGTATAGGATCACACTTGTATGTAGAATCTAAAAAATAAACCCAAACTGATAGAGTCAGAGAACAGGTTGGTGGTTGCCAGAGGTAGGGGTTAGGGCATAGGGAAAATGAGTGAAGGTGGTCAAAAGGTGCAAGCTTCCTGTTATAAAATAAGTCATGGGTATGTGATAGTATACAGAAAAAGTGACTACAGTTAATAATGCTCTGCTTAATGGCTCAGTCATGTCTGACTCTTTGTGACCCCATGGACTGTAGCCCACCAGGCTCCTGTGTCCATGGGGATTCTTCAAGCAAGAATACTGGAGTGGGTTGCCATGCTCTCCTCCAGGGGATCTTCCCAACCCAGGGATCAAACCCAGGTCTCCTGCATTGCAAGCAGATTGTTAACTATTTGAGCCACCAGGGAAGCCCAGAGTTAATAATACTGTATTGTATATTTGAAAGTTGCAAAGAGAGTACATTTTAAAAATTCTTAGCACAAGGAAAGAAAAATCATGTAATGATGGATGTTAACTATACTTATTGTGATTTCATCATATATACAAATAGTGAATCATTATGTTATGGAATTAAAACTAATGTCATATGCTAATTATATCACTTTTTAAAAGAGATACAATCTGATATAGCCAATTAAATATTTGAAATAAAGATGGAAGGAATTCCCTGGTGGTCCAGTGGTTAGGACTCCACACTTTCACTGTCAAGGACCTTGGTTCAGTCCGTGGTCAGGGAACTAAGATCCCACAGGCTGTTTGGCATGGCCAAAAAAGAAAAAAATAATAATAACATTTATAAACAACCAGGTCCTACTGTATAGCACAGGGAACTATATCCAATCTCCTGGGATAAACCATAATAGACAAGAATATTTAAAAAAGAAAATATAGATGTGTTAACAAAGAAAAGAAAGAAAGATGGAGGGAAATACTCCATGCATTAATCCAAAAAAAAATGACTTAGAAAAAAATGCAACTTTTCTTCTTTTTACAAAGTAATGATACCTTGCTAGAATGTACACATTGAATCTAGAAGAAAATGGGAAAAACTTTATACCTAACTCATTTGACAATGATTGGCACTTAATTAAGGCTTTCTACCATTCTGCAATGATAATAGGATGGCATGAAACAACATTATGTAGGTGAAGTTTGCTAAAGTCACAAAACCTGTGACAGAGCCAGAAGTCAAACCAAAGATTCTATGTGCTTTCCTCTTACCAACTCCACCTTAGTATCCTTCTTTTCAGGCTATATAACAATGTAGGAAAATATCTCTACAAATATATATTCAAGTCCATATTTATAAATATAAAAGCAACATATATGTACATGTGTGCGTGCTCATGCTCAGCCACTTCAGTCATGTCCAGCTCTTTACAGTTCCATGGACTGTAGCCTGCCATGCTCCTCTGTCCATGGGATTTTTCAGGCAAGCATACTGGAGTGGGTTGCCATTTCCTACTAAGGATTGAACCCGCATCTCTTGCGTTTTCTACATTGGCAGGCCGATTCTTTACCACTGTGCTACCTGGGTAAGCCCCCAAAACAAATGAACATTCATAAATAGTCAATTTTGCTCTGAATATCAGAAATCTTAGATTTTTGTCTTGATTTGACACTAACTCAAATTGGGCAAGTTATTAAAAAATCCAAACAAAAAGCTTCATATTTGAGAATCATTAACTGAGAATCTGTTAACCACTCCTCTATCAACAATATTATGCCTTAGATATTGGTTTAATTATGCACAGAATGAAGTGTGCATCCTGGCTGATACATGAAATGCCTTCTAAGTGATAATATACTCTGAATAGTAATGCTGAAAATTGAATCATCTGAAGCTGTGATCTGGCATAAGATTACTGTCTAACGTCCACTTTCTCAGTAATAAAATGTTGGCCACTGCTGTGAAAAAATGGATAAACAAACATTTTAAAAGTTTAGCACTATTGAGAAGAGACTGTGAAGAAAAAATAATGTCATAGTTTGCTGATTGGAGAGTACGTTTCTGAAACTGCTTTGGAGAGCAATTACTAGAATATTTTAAAATAAAAAAGTGCTTATTTTATGAGTGTTTACACTAGAGATTTGTCCCATAGATTTGTACAAAAATGTTTTGTTATGCCCAGAGTCTGAGTCCCCAAAACTGAGAGAATAAGACGTCCACAGCAATTCAAAAGCATAAAGGGGTTTATTGCTAACTCGAGTTAGGGCCCAGTTCTCATCCAGCACAGTGGAATCTGACAAGAGCCCCGAGCTCTGAATCACAGCTGCTTATATACAGGCGGTCTTTTGTCTCAGCAATAGTGTAGTTGGCGTGTGGTGATTGACTCAACCTTGGGTCATCGTGGTGATTGACTTAACCTTGGCGTCATTGGGGGGGGGCGGAGCTTGGTGTCATTGGGGACCTTGGTGTCATCGGGGACCTTGGTGTCATCAGGGACCTTGGTGTCATCGGGGACCTTGGTGGGGCTTCCCAGAATTATGATTCATGCTTACAAGAACCTGAGGCTTAGGCCTAGTGTGGCCTGTTGAGCCTGTCATGGCTCAGGTCAGGTCCCAACAGTTTTATTCATTTATTTGCATTGATATTTGTAGTAATTACAAATGGGATAAAAGCTAAATGTCTATCAAGTGGATATTGACAAAAACCACAGCATACGAAGAAATATTCTTCAATAATTATATAAGTTTGTGATTAACAAAGGTGTATGGGTCAATATAACCAAGGTAGATTGTTAAGTAATAAAAAAACAAATGCAAAACGGTACACACAAGTTATATTTTAAAACACCATGTGATTTATGGTAAAGATAAAACTAAATCCATGGAAGCGATCTGGCTGATTTTTGCGACCCAGTGCACTAAGCGCAGGCGGCTGTGACCTGGCGCACTAAGCGCGGCTGAGAGGAGTTATCCCACGTCCGAGATCAGGGGCAGCGGCTGAGAGTGCCAGGCTATGATGCGCAGGAACGGCCGAGAGGAGTTACCCCATGTCTGAGGCCAGAGGCGGCGGCCGAGAAAAGCTACCCCACGTCTGAGGTTAGTGGCAGATGGGAGGAAACACCCTGCGTCTGAGGTTAGGGGCATCGGCCAAAAGGAGCTACCCTGTGTCCGAGGTCAGGGGTGGCCAGGAGAAGCCACCTCGGCCCGAGGCCAGGGGCAGTGGCCCTGAGGAGCCGCCCCTCGCCCAACGCCAGGGGCAGCGGACGGGAGGAGCTACCCCATGCTGGAGGCCAGGGACAGTGGCTGGGAGGAGCAACCCGAGGAGTGGTGACTGCGCGGGCATAGGAGGGCCTAGAGGAGCTATCTCACGTTGAAGGTCAGGAAGGGCAGCAGTAAGGAGATACCCCTCGCCCAAGGTAAGGAGCAAGGGCTGTGCTTTGCTGGAGCAGCCGTGAAGAGATACCCCACGCCCAAGGTAAGAGAAACCCATGTAAGATGGTAAGTGTTGCAAAAGGGCATCAGAGGGCAGACACACTGAAACCATATTCACAGAAAACTAGTCAATCTAATCACACTAGGACCACAGCCTTGTTTAACTCAATGAAACCAAGCAAAGCCCATGGGGCAACCCAAGATGGGCGGGTCATGGTGGAGAGGTCTGACAGAATGTGGTCCACTGGAGAAGGGAACGGCAAACCATTTCAATATTCTTGCCTTGAGAACCCCATGAACAGTATGAAAAGGCAAAATGATAGGATACTGAAAGAGGAACTCCCCAGGTCATTAGGTGCCCAATATGCTACTGGAGATCAGTGGAGAAATAACTCCAGAAAGAATGAAGGGATGGAGCTAAAGCAAAAACAATACCCAGCTGTGGATGTGACTGGTGATAGAAGCAAGGTCTGATGCTGTAAAGAGCAATATTGCATAGGAACCTGGAATGTTATGTCCATGACTCAAGGCAAATTGGAAGTGGTCAAACAGAAGATGGCAAGACTCAAAGTTTCTGTCCTTTATCAAGCCCATTTTTGCATGAAATGTTACCTTGGTATCTCTAATTTCCCCCAAAAGATGTTCTTTTCATTATAGGGGACTAGAATGCAAAAGTAGGAAGTCAAGAAAAACCTGGAGTAACAGGCAAATTTGGCTTTGGAGTATAGAATGAAGCAGGGCAAAGGCTACTAGAATTTTGCCAAGAGAATGCACTGGTCCTAGCAAACGCCCTTTTAAAACAACACAAGAGAAGACTCTACACATGGGCATCACCAGATGGTCAATACTGAAATCAGATTGATTATATTCTTTGCAGCCAAAGGTGAAAAATCTCTATGCCATCAGTAAAAAGAAGACTGGGAGCTGACTGTGGCTCACATCATGAACTCCTTATTGCCAAATTCAGATGTAAATTGAAGTAAGTAGGGAAAAACACTAGGCCATTCAGGTATGACCTAATAAAATCCCTGACAATTATACAGTGGAAGTGAGAAATAGATTTAAGGGACTAGATCTGATAGACAGAGTGCCTGATGAACTATGGATGGAGGTTCATGACATTGTACAGGAGACAGGGATAAAGAACATCCCCAGAAAAAGACATGCAAAAAAGCAATATGGCTCTCTGAGGAGGCCTTACCAATAGCTGGGAAAAGAAGAGAAGTAAAAGGCAAGGAGAAAAGGAAAGATATACCCATTTGAGTGCAGAGTTCCAAAGAATAGCAAGGAGAGATAAGAAAGCTTTCCTCAGTGATCAGTGCAAAGAAATAGAGGAAAACAATAGAATAGGAAAGACTAGAGATCTCTTCAAGAAAATTAGAGATACCAAGGGAACATTTCATGCAAAAATGCACTCAATAAAGGATGGCAATGGCATGGACCTAACAGAAGCAGGAGGTATTAAGAAGAATTGGCAAGAATACATAGAAGAACTGTGCAAAAAAGATCTACACAACCCAGATAATCACGATGGTGTGATCACACACCTAGAGCCAGACATCCCCAAGTGTGAAGTCAAGTGGGCCTTAGGAAGCAGCACTATGAACAATGTTAGTGGAGGTGAAGGAATTCCAGTTGAGCTATTTCAAATTCTAAAAGATGATGCTGTGAAAGTGCTGTACTCAATAAGCCCCAGGACTGGAAAAAGTCAGTTTTCATTCCAATCCCTAAGAAAGGATATGTCAAAGAATGCTCAAACTACCACACAATTGCACTCATCTCACAGACTAGTAAAGTAATGCTCAAAATTCTCTAAGCCAGGCTTCAACAATACATGAACCATGAACTTCCAGATGTTCAAGCTGGTTTTAGAAAAGGCAGAGGAACCAGAGATCAAATTGCCAGCATCTGCTGGATCATCAAAAAAGCAAAAGATTTCACAAAAAAAATCTATTTCTGCTTTATTAACTATGCCAAAGCCTTTTGTGGATCACAATAAACTGGGGAATTCTGAAAGAGACTGGAATACAAGCCCACCTGACCTGCCTCTTGAGAAATCTGTATGTAGGTCAGGAAGCAACAGTTAGAACTGGACATGGAACAACAGACTGGTTCCAAATAGGAGAAGGAGTACATCAAGGCTGTATATTGTCATCCTGCTTATTTAACTTTTATGCAGAGTACATCATGAGAAATGCTGTGCTGGCAGATGCACAAGCTGGAATCAAGATTGCTGGGAGAAATATCACTAACCTCAGATATGCAGATGACACCGCCCTTATGGCAGAAAGTGAAGAAGAACTAAAGAGCCTCTTGATGAAAGAGGAAAGAGAAAAAATTGGCTTAAAACTCAACGTTCAGAAAACTAAGTTCATGGCATCTGGTCCCATCACTTCATGGCAAATAGATGGGGAAACAATGGAAACAATGAGAGACTTTATATTTTGGGGCTCCAAAATCACTGCAGATGGTGACTGCAGCCATGAACTTAAAAGACACTTGCTCCTTGGAAGAAAAGCTATGACCAACATAGACAGCGTGTTAAAAAGCAAAGACATTACTTTGCCAGCAAAGGTCCATCTAGTCAAAGCTGCGGTTTTTCCAGTAGTCATGTATGGATGTGAGAGTTGGACTATAAAGAAAGCTGAGTGCCAATGTATTGATGCTTTTGAAGTGTGGTGTTGGAGAAGACTCTTGAGAATCCCTTGGACAGCAAGGAGATCCAACCAATCCATTCTAAAGGAAATCAGTCCTGAATAGTCATTGGAAGGACTGATGTTGAAGCTGAAAATCCAGTATTTTGGCCACCTGATGTGAAGAACTGACTCATTGGAAAAGACCCTGATGCTGGGAAAGATTGAGGGCAGGAGTAGAAGGGGATGACAGAGGATGAGATGGTTGGATGGCCTCACTGACTGGATGGACATGAGTTTGAGTAAGCTCCAGGAGCTGGTGATGGACAAGGAGGCCTGGCGTGCTGTAGTCCATGGGGTCGCAAAGTGTCAGACATGACTGAGTGACTGAACTGAACTGAACATGGCTTCTCCCATTCAATAGTATATTTCTGGCATTCATTCAAGTTACAGAAGTTAGTATGAATTAGTTCATTTTCATTGCTGTACATTATTTCCTTCTACTCATGGTGGACATTCATGTTGTTTACAGTTTGGGGCTATAAACAATTTCAAATCTAAATTTAAAAGGTTACAATAAAATTAAAAAAAAAAAACTTTTAGAGGCTCTTCTTTGCCTGTATAGAACATGTCAATATTTTATGTATATGACACCAAAAGCTGTAAACACAAAAGGCAATTTGATAAATTGGATTCCAATAAAATTAACACCTTCTGTTTAAACCAAACAGAGCGAGCAAGAAACACCATTGACAAAGTTAAAGGGCAAGTGACTAAATAGGAAAAGAGACACATATCAGACCAACATTTCATGTTCACAATTTATTTTTAAAATTCTACAAATAAAAAGGAAAAAGACAATCCTATAGAAAAATGGGCAAAGGAATTTAACAGTTAGTGGTAAGAACAGGATTCATCTGTTTGCAAAGAAATCCATATCCACAAGAAAGAATATGTAATCACACAATTAATGAAAATAAATGAGATATAGTAAAATATGTACAATGAAGTGTATATATGGTAGTAATTTATATATATATATTTATAACTAGTATATATATATATGAAATATTTACAATGCATAACTAATTTTTTCCCTAGAATACCAATAGTGATTACAACAGATTGTGGTTGATTTTTTCTTGAATGGCAAAAATCTTTAAATGAAAAATCCAAAGTCAAATAAAAATCTTGGGGAAACATTTGCAATTTACTCCACAAAATGTTAATATTGCCATTATTGTGAAGAAGAAGACCAACAGTCCAATAGAAATATGGAAAATATAAAAAGGAAATATTCTCAATGCAAAATGTTTTTAAACATAATAAAATATTCTCTAATTATACTATGTAGCTCTGAAAAGGAATGAGGAAGACCTCATCACACTGATACAGAATAGTAATAGGGTAAACTTTTAAGTGACACAAGCAAGATTCAGAATAGTTCAGAATAGCCTAAGAAGAGGTAGAAATTCTCTACTCCTGTCCTCTCTGCTCTTCTCCCTTCTCATCTCCTTCTCTCTTCTCCTTTTCTCCCTTCCTCCCTCTCTTTCTCTGTGTCTCTCTCTGCAATAGGGAGATAATTTGATTGTCAGTTTGATCATGTGTAAAATAGGGGTAGTAATAGTACCTAATGCCTAGAGTATTTGTGAATTTTATCAATGTGGAATGAATTAACACATATAAGCATTTCACATGCTCCTTACCTATATGCTTGGCATGTAGTAAACACACAAGAAATGTTAATCATGGTCTGTCAGACTTCAAATGAGCCTTGCTAGATTTTCATTTCAATATCACATAAATCACAGTAGCACATTAATCTTTATGGATGTAGGCATGCCATTTCCTTTTTTCTTCCAAGCTGCTATAACTCGTTGTGTTTTTTGAAGGTTTCAAGTTGTTTTTGATTGTTTACTTGCACATCAGAAACCCATGTTCAGAAGACACAGGGCAGTTATTTAAATCGTGGAAATTAAAAACAAAAAGTGGGCTTCCTAAAAATGAATCTGAAAAACTCCAGTGTTTAGCAGTGATGTAAAATGTGTATTGCAGTTTTCAATTTGTCAAGTTAAAAGTGCTGGATAAGTATAATATGAGTATATGCAATGTGAGTATAGCAGCCCCAACATCCCAAATATAACAGGGCTTAGTGAAGATAATTTGCAATGTTGGCAATTCAAACAGAAATCAATAGCTAAAATGTATTCAATGTTTACTGTTTATCTGCCTCTGAGGTAAGTGATTTATACACATTTTCTTAGTTAATCCTGACAGTAATCCTATAAAATAATTAGTGTTTCTAATTCCAATTTTATAGATGAGTCCATTACAACTCAAAGAGATTTAGTAACTAGACTAAGGATTCAAACTGTATCAGGAATTAAATCCAAGATGTTAGATTCTATATGCCTCAAATGCATAATGATTACATCCTAACCAACTCAGATTCAAATATGCACCTACATTGCTTTCAGAAATAGGAAAACTTCATTGAAAAAGTGAGAGTTCCACAAAAACAACTGCTTCTGCTTTACTGAGTATGCCAAAGCCTTTGACTGTGTGGATCACAACAAACTGTGCAAAATTCATAGAGATGGAAATACCAGACCACCTTACCTGCCTCCTGAGAAATCTGTATGCAGGACAAGAAGCAATAGTTAGAACTGGACATGGAACAACAGACTGGTTCCAAACTGGGAAATGAGTACATCAAGGCTGTATATTGTCACCCTGCTAATTTAACTTATATGCAGAGTACATCATGAGAAATGCTGGACTGGATGAAGCACAAGCTGAGATTGCTGGGAGAAATATCAATAACCTCAGATACACAGATGACACCACACTTATGGCAGAAAGTGAAGACATAAAATCAAAGTGAAAGAGGAGAGTGAAAAAAATGGGTTAAAACTCAACATTCAGAAAATTAAGATCATGGCATCTGGTCCCATCACTTCATGACAAATAGATGGGAAAACAGTGAAAACAGTGACAGACTTTATTTTGGGGGGCTCCAAAATCACTGAAGATGGTGACTGCAGCCATGAAATTAAATGACACTTGCTCCTTGGAAGAAAAGGTATGACCAACCTAGACAGCATATTAAAAAGGAGAGCCATTATTTTGCCAACAAAGTCCATCTAGTCAAAGCTATGGTTTTTCCAGTAATCATGTATGGATGTGAGAGTTGGACTATAAAGAAAGCTGAGCCCCAGCAAATTGATGCTTTTGAACTGTGGTGTTGGAGAAGACTCTTGAGAGTCCGTTGGATAGCAAGGTGATCCAACCAGTCCTTCCTAAAGGAAATCTGATGCTGAAGCTGAAACTCCAGTACTTAGGCCACCTGATGTAAAGAACTGACTCACTGGAAAAGACTCTGATGCTGGGAAAGATTGAAGGCAGGAGGACAAGGGGATGGCAGAGGATGAGATGGTTGGATGGCATTACCAACTCAATGGACATGAGTTTATTTAAGCTCCAGGAGCTGGTGATGGACAGGGAAGCCTGGCGGGCTGTAGTCCTTTGGGGTCGCAAAGAGTTGGAGATGACTGAGCAACTGAACTGATCTGAACTGAACCCTGATGGTATTTTGTAAACCTGTTACAGGATATTGTACATTATATGCATTCTATTTCAGGAATTTTCTTATAGATACTGATTTCTGAAAAGGAAAATTCCATTAGTATCTAGAATAGACACTGCATGATGGGTCATTAATTCAAAATTATAAAATTCTGAAAAATAAGATAAAAGTAAATTTATGGGGACACAGTAACCATTCACATAGAGTACTTAGTAGTGAGAGAGTTAATTCTTAGGAAGGTCAATAAGGAGTTTGGGGCTCTTGAGGAGGAGAAAGGGACAAGCATTTTATTCTACATTGCTCTGTCTTAGTCACATAACTTTTTTCTTAAACTCTGAGATGTTATAACAACCATTTTTAAGACTAATTTTTTTAAGCCCAGAGCTAATGATTAAATAACAACACAACTCATCTTGCTCAAAGGTATGTTTTTCCTTGAGATCTGTACTAATGATTATATAACAACAATGCATCTTGCTCAATAACCTCAGGTACGCAGATGACACCACTGTTATGGCATAAAACGAAGAAGAAATAAAGACCTCTTGATGAAATGGGAGAGTGAAAAAGTTGGCTTAAAACTCAACGTTCAGAAAACTAAGATCAGGGCATCTGGTCCCATCACTTCATGGCAAATAGATGGGGAAGCAATGAAAACAGCAAGAGACTTTATTTTGGGGGCTCCAAAATCACTGCAGATGGTGATTGCAGCCATGAAATTAAAAGACACTTGCTACTTGGAAGAAAAGCTATAACTAACCTAGATAGCATATTAAAAAGCAGAGACATTATTTTGACAACAAAGGTCCATCTGGTCAAGGCTATGGTTTCTCCAGTGCTCATGTATGGATGTGAGAGTTGGACTGTGAAGAAAGCTGAGTGCCAAAGAATTGATGCTTTTGAACTGTGGTGTTGGAGAAGACTCTTGAGAGTCCCTTGGACTGCAAGGAGATCCAACCAGTCCATTCTAAAGGAGATCAGCCCTGGATGTTTTTTGGAAGGAGTGATGCTAAAGCTGAAACTCCAGGACTTTGGCCACCTCATGCGAAGAGTTGCCTCATTGGAAAAGACTCTGATGCTGGGAGAGATTGGGGGCAGGAAGAAAAGGGGATGACAGAGGATGAGATGGCTGGATGGCATCATTGACTTGATGGACGTGAGTTTGAGTGAACTCCAGGAGTTGGTGATGGACAGGGAGGCCTGGCGTACTGCGATTCATGGGGTCACAAAGAGTTGGACATGATTAAGCCACTGAACTGAACTGAACTGATTGTTAGTTCTAATCTTGTTAATTTAAGATGTAGGTTTTGGGAGTTGGTCTGTTGAAAGTTTATAAGGCTTTGATAAGACTCTCCATCCCTCTTCTAATGTCTGTGTCAGAAGCTTTTTTTGTCCTTTTCACTGTAATTAAACTTCTGTCACAGGAAGTTCTGAGTGCCTGAAGCCTGGTCCCTGGTCCTGAAGCTAAATCTTTGGAGAACACAAATCCGACATTTCACAATAAGCTATCAGTAGAACAATGAAAACTTATGCTACAGATTGGCAGGTTTCAGCAATTCATTTATTCTCTACTTTTTAGACAACATGTATTGCCTCTTTTGCAGTAAAGTGTGTCCATTTGAATGATTTCTATGTAAAGACATTTAAGGAAAAATTTCAATTTTGGACCATAGATATGCCCCATGCATAATCTTCCATGCTCTTTATTTTTTTAACTTTATTTACATCATATTGGGGGGCCAAAGTATTGGAACTTCAGCTTCAGAGTCAGTCCTTCCGGTGAATATTCAGGATTGATTTCCTTTAGGATTGACTCGTTTGTTCTCCTTGGAATCCAAGGGACTCTCCAGAGGCTTCAACACCACAGTTCAAAAGCATCAATTCTTCGATGCTAAGCCTTCTGTATGGTCCAACTCTCACGTCCATATGACTACTGGAAAAACCATAGCTTTGACTAGATGGACCTTTGTTGGCAAAGTAATGTCTCTCTCCTTTTTAATACATTGTCTAGGTTTTTTCATAGCTTTTCTTCCAAGGAGCAAGTGTCTTTTAATTTCAAGGCTGCAGTCACTATCTGCAGTGATTTTGGAGTCCGAGAAAATAAAGTCTGTCACTGTTTCCATTTTTCCTCTATCTACTTGCCATGAAGTGATGGAAGCTGATGCCATATCTTTGTTTATTGAATGTTGAGTTTTAAGCCAGTTTTTTCACTCTCCTCTTTCACTTTCATCAAGAGGCTCTTTAGTTCCTCTTTGCTTTCTGCCATAAGGGTGGTATCATTAAATATATTTCCAAAGTATCATGCCTCCTGATTTGCATGAGGAAGAAACAGTCTCTGAGGAAAGCATAATTACAGAGGCCATTTCAGGGGGAAAATAATGACAGAGGGGAAATCTTGCAGAAGGTGCAGATAGGAGCCTTACCTGCTTAAAAAAAAAGAAAAAATAATAAGGAATTTGCTATCAGAGAACAAAATCAGCTGTAATCAAGGAACTCTCCCAATTATCAGGACAAAGGAAGGATCACAGTGCCTTCTTTGCTGTCAGCCAGAACTGTTGGATCTCTCTTATCTATCCTACACAGGCTTTTCCTTCCCCTCTGACCTGAGGCAAATGAACAGTTACTTGGAAATCATGTTTTTACATGGCCCAGCCACAAACCAAAAAGAGCATGGTCTCTAAAAATTACTTAAAGAAGAACTACTCACAAGTTTGGAACACTCTTATTAAACTCTATGAGAATGATGGAAAAGCTTTTATCAGATTAAGTTTTAAGTTTTATCTTTTACAGCTACTAATGAGACTATGACTTAACTACTTACAAAGTAACAAGTGAATAGTTTTCAGTGAAATTTTATCCTTTATTATTTTTTAACAATAAGAAAAAGGACTGTAACTGAAAATGGAAGCTATTGTTTTTAACTACTTATTTTTGTAACTACTGACCTCTTCTTGGCTTTATTACCTCTCCTGTGTAATGAGTACTTTTTCCTTAGGTTGATGTAACTCCTAGAAAGAAATATAAAGCACTTAGCTTCCGTGATGTGCTTATAAGGAAACGTTTCATAAAGGTCTGTTATGATTACATTAAATTATTAAGATTACAAATATTCTGGAAATTTTAAATTTTGGTTGTTTATATGCTACTGATGCTAAGTTGCTTCAGTCGTGTCCGACTCTGTGTGACCCCATAGTCCACCCAGCTCTTCCATCCCTGGAATTCTCCAGGCAAGAACACTGGAGTGGGTTGCCATTTCCTTCTCCAATGTATGAAAGTGAAAAGTGAAAGTGAAGTCGCTCAGTCCTGTCCGATTCTTAGCGACCGCATGGACTGCAGCCTACCAGGCTCCTCCATCCATGGGATTTTCCAGGCAAGAGTACTGGAGTGGGGTGCCACTGAATGTATATAAAAGAAGCTAATTAATTTTGCTGATTAGAAATAGTCACTTTATATGAAAAATCATAATGTAAAAACTTATGTAGAACGTGAAGCAACTGGGATTTATTCCCCATGGACCATTGTTGTTCTTTTTTCTCTACTTACTGGAAAATCCCTTAGCTAAAATTTTAGGATTAAGTATTGTTTCAGACATTTTGAAGTAACAGATTTTAGTATACCACTTATCATATAGTCCTCAGCTCCGTGTCTCCACATATAAAGCAACCAATCAATTAATCTATCAAGTAGGTATTCACTGAGCATCAACTAAGTTCTTAATTTCTCCATAAATTTAAAAAAAAACACAAAATTTATTTCTCATTATCCTCACTTCTAGTACAACTGGTATTCTTTCCAAAGTTTTTTTCCATATGTATGATGGGTATACAAATGAAGCATATAAAGGAGACTTACCTTTGACTATATGATACAACTTCTTAAGTTCTAGCAGGGTGCATTTTAATTTAAATATTCATATTAGCATTTTCTCACTTTAAATATTTCCAAATATACTTAAAGTTTGCATCATTCAAATTGCATGAAATTCACACATATTTTATATTTGTACATCATGAATAAAAAATTTAATGAATGTATAGTTGGAAAGGCATTTAGAAATTTTTACAATATCTTGTTAATCTAGCCCTCTTAGAATTACATGAGTCTGGCGTTTCCATTAGACTAAAATAATTTGAAGAAAAATGAATAAAATGTCAATCAACAGGTTTGCTTGAGCTACATGATGCCAGAAAAATGATTGAGCTGATTATATTCTTTGAAATGACAGTATGAAGTTTTTACTATTGACTGAAACTAGCAGATGTTTTGGCATAATGTAGAGATGATTAAAGCATCATGAACAGATGAAATTCCCATCTCATTTTCAAAGACATGTGAAAAGGATTTGATGACTTCATTTGGAAATGCATTATAATATTTAATGACTACCACTCATTGGAAAACTTTCTTAGATTTATTCTAAGTCTTGTACTCTTTACCTGATAATCTGATTTTGTTTTTATTTTGTTTCTAATAAAATTTGATGGCATGTATTCTAGCCTTCATGTAAAATCCTTTTGCATGCCATTTTTCACATACCATTATAGCCTTTGGATACTCAACATGAATACTATGCTTATATATTGATTTCTTTGTTCCTTTAACATATTTTTCATCTATTTACAACATATCATACTAGATACCTTATAAAATCCATAAATGCCTTTAGGATTACTATAATAGAAAAGGTAACCCATGCCCATTTATAGCTATAATTAATGATTGAAAATTCCTTACATTAGTATTTATTATATTTGTTATTAAATGTTTGATGTCTACATTTTCTGCTGGGCTATGGACTCCACACTGCAAGGACTAAGCTTAGTATGTTCATGGCACAAAAAGTTACAGAATAAATATTTCCTGCATAAATTAATAAGCCTGGTATAAACTGTGTTGATATATTTAACATTCTTCATTATTTTGGATTGTGTTTTACATTTTTGGATAAGTGCTATTTAGTTTCCCTACCTTTATTTTATATATTTAAATCTTGGAAAGAAATAAAATACCAACTTCAGGTTGTGAATAGGCAGTGAAACTATGGCATGCATTGATCTTTGGTTTGTCATATTACTTAAAAATGTAGTTATATCTTAGGTTGAGGAACAATTATGGAAAATACTCAAATGACAATAGCTTGTTCTGGGATGTTGGTAGTTTCACAGTGACTTATGCTACAAGGCCCATATGTTGAATGTTGTAACTACTTTCTGGTTGTATATTTAAATACAAATGTTTATGACATACCAAATAAATCAAGAAATAGATTTTGATATGCCTTGATGAATTTAACAATTTATACCCTAATTTTAAAAAATAAGGTAAGCAATTTTATGTAAAATTAACAATGATATATTTTCCTTGACATTCTTACATATTTATAGAATTTTAACTAAGAATTCTATTTCAAAAGCTATTTATTCCAGATAAGAAATAATAGTCTAACCTAAGCCAATTCTTTGGTTGGGCTGAGATTTTTATTGGATGACTCAAAGAATTATACTTATCTTGTGCTGTGATGTGCTTAGTTGCTCAGTCATGTCCAACTGTTTGGGACCCCATGGAATATAGACCACCAGACTCCTCTGTCCATGAGGATTCTCTAGGCGATAATACTGGAGTGGGTTGCCATGCCCTTCTCCAGAGGATCTTCCAGACCCAGGAATCAAACTGAATTGCAGGCAGATTCTTTACCAGCTGAGCTACCAGGGGAAGCCCACACTTATCAAAGATAATACTAAAAAAAAAGGTAAAATTCTTTAAGGTGATAGACTGGGTAAGCTACCCATAACATGGTTAAGTATTTTAATGCGATTAAGAAGAAAAAAAAAAAGTGAAGTTTAAGTTCAATTCAACATGTATGTCAGTCAGTTCAGTTTGGTCACTCAGTCGTGTCCGACTCTTTGAGACCCCATGGACTACAGCACGCCAGGCCTCCTTGTCCATCACTAACGCCCAGAGTTTACTCAAATTCATGTCCATTGAGTTGGTGAAACATCCAACCAGCTCATCCTCTGTCATCCCCTTCTACTCCTGCCCTCAATCTTTCCCAGCATCAGGGTCTTTTCCAATGAGTCTGTTCTTCACATCAGGTGGCCAAAATACTGGATTTTCAGCTTCAACATCAGTCCTTCCAATGACTATTCAGGACTGATTTCCTTTAGAATGGATTGGTTGGATCTCCTTGCTGTCCAAGGGATTCTCAAGAGTCTTCTCCAACACCACACTTCAAAAGCATCAATACATTGGCACTCAGCTTTCTTTATAGTCCAACTCTCACATCCATACATGACTACTGGAAAAACCGCAGCTTTGACTAGATGGACCTTTGCTGGCAAAGTAATGTCTTTGCTTTTTAACACGCTGTCTATGTTGGTCATAGCTTTTCTTCCAAGGAGCAAGTGTCTTTTAAGTTCATGGCTGCAGTCACCATCTGCAGTGATTTTGGAGCCCCAAAATATAAAGTCTCTCATTGTTTCCATTGTTTCCCCATCTATTTGCCATGAAGTGATGGGACCAGATGCCATGAACTTAGTTTTCTGAACGTTGAGTTTTAAGCCAATTTTTTCTCTTTCCTCTTTCATCAAGAGGCTCTTTAGTTCTTCTTCACTTTCTGCCATAAGGGCGGTGTCATCTGCATATCTGAGGTTAGTGATATTTCTCCCAGCAATCTTGATTCCAGCTTGTGCATCTGCCAGCACAGCATTTCTCATGATGTACTCTGCATAAAAGTTAAATAAGCAGGATGACAATATACAGCCTTGATGTACTCCTTCTCCTATTTGGAACCAGTCTGTTGTTCCATGTCCAGTTCTAACTGTTGCTTCCTGACCTACATACAGATTTCTCAAGAGGCAGGTCAGGTGGGCTTGTATTCCAGTCTCTTTCAGAATTCCCCACAGTTTATTGTGATCCACAAAAGGCTTTGGCATAGTTAATAAAGCAGAAATAGATGTTTTTTGTGAAATCTTTTGCTTTTTTGATGATCCAGCAGATGCTGGCAATTTGATCTCTGGTTCCTCTGCCTTTTCTAAAACTAGCTTGAACATCTGGAAGTTCATGGTTCATGTATTGTTGAAGCCTGGCTTAGAGAATTTTGAGCATTACTTTACTAGTCTGTGAGATGAGTGCAACTATGTGGTAGTTTGAGCATTCTTTGACATGGCCTTTCTTTGGGGTTGGAATGAAAACTGACCTTTTCCAGTCCTGTGGCTGCTGCTGAGTTTTCCAAATTTGCTGGCTTATTGAGTGAAACATGTTCACAGCAACATCTTTTAGGATTTGAATTAGCTCAACTAGAATTCCTTCATCTCCACTAGCTTTGTTCATAATGATGCTTCCTAAGAATCACTTGACTTCACATTCCATGATGTCTCTCTTTAGGTGAGTGATCATACCATCATGATTATCTGGGTCATGAAGATCTTTTTTGTATAGTACTTCTGTGTATTCTTGCCACCTCTTCTTAATATCTTCTGCTTCTTAATATCCTCTGCTTCTCTTCTGTTCATGCCATTTCCATCCTTTATTGAGCCCACCTTTGCATGAAATGTTCCCTTGGTATCTCTAATTTTCTTGAAGAGATCTCTAGTTTTTCCCATTCTATTCAGTTCAGTTCAATAACTCAGTCATGTCCGACTCTTTGCGACCCCATGAATTGCAGCACGCCAGGCCTCCCTGTCCATCACCAACTCCCGGAGTTCACTCAGATTCACATCCATCGAGTCAGTGATGCCATCCAGCCATCTCGTCCTCTGTCGTCCCCTTCTCCTCCTGCCCCTAATCCCTCCCAGCATCAGAGTCTTTTCCAATGAGTCAACTCTTTGCATGAGGTGGCCAAAGTACTGGAGTTTCAGCTTTAGCATCATTCCTTCCAAAGAAATCCCAGGGCTGATCTCCTTCAGAATGGACTGGTTGGATCTCCTTGCAGTCCAAGGGACTCTCAAGAGTCTTCTTTAGCACCACAGTTCAAAAGCATCAATTCTTCGGCACTCAGCTTTCTTCACAGTCCAACTCTCACATCCATATGTGACTACTGGAAAAACCATAGCTTTGACTATGGACCTTAGTCGGCAAAGTAATGTCTCTGCTTTTGAATATGCTTTCTAGGTTGGTCATAACTTTTCTTCCAAGGAGTAAGCGTCTTTTAATTTCATGGCTGAAGTCACCATCTGCAGTGATTTTGGAGCCCAAAACAATAAAGTCTGACACTGTTTCCACTGTTTCCCCATCTATCTCCCATGAAGGGATGGGACCAGATGCCATTATTTTCATTTTCATAATGTTGAGCTTTAAGCCAACGTTTTCACTCTCCTCTTTCACTTTCATCAAGAGGCTTTTTAGTTCCTCTTCACTTTCTGCCATGAGGGTGGTGTCATCTGCATATCTGAGGTTATTGATATTTCTCCCAGCAATCTTGATTCCAGCTTGTGTTTCTTCCAGTCCAGCGTTTCTCATGATGTACTCTGCATATAAGTTCAATAAGCAGGGTGACAATATACAACCTAGACGTACTCCTTTTCCTATTTGGAACCAGTCTGTTGTTCCATGTCCAGTTCTAACTGCTGCTTCCTGACCTGCATACAGATTTCACAAGAGGCAGGTCAGGTGGTTTGGTATTCCCATCTCTTTCAGAATTTTCCACAGTTTATTGTGATCCACACAGTCAAAGGCTTTGGCATAGTCAATAAAGCCAAAATAGATATTTTTCTGGAATTCTTTTGCTTTTTCCATGATCCAGCGGATGTTGGCAATTTGATCTCTGGTTCCTCTGCCTTTTGTTTCCCTCTGTTTCTTTGCACTGATCACTGAGGATAGATTTCTTTTCTCTCCTTGCTATTCTTTGGAACTCTGCATTCAAATGGGTATATCTTTCCTTTCCTCCTTTGCTTTTTGCTTCTCTTCTTTTCACAGCTATTTGTAAGGCCTCTTTAGACAGCCATTTTGCTTTTTGCATTTTTCTTGGGGATATTCTTGATCCCTGTCTCCTGTACAATGTCATGAACCTCCATCCATAGTTCATCAGGCACTGTATCAGATCTAATCCCTTGAGTCTATTTCTCACTGCCACTGTATAATCATAAGGAATTTGTTTATGTCACACCTGAATGGTCCAGTGTACTTCCCTACTTTCTTCAATTTAAGTCTGAATTTGGAAATAAGGAGTTCATGCTCTGAGCCACAGTTAGCTCCCAGTCTTGTTTTTGCTGACTATATAGAGCTTTTTCATCTTTGGCTGCAAGTAATATAATCAATCTGATTTCAATATTGACCATCTGGCGATGTCCATGTGTAGAGTCTTCTCTTGTGTTGTTGGGAGAGGGTGTTTGCTGTGACCAGTGCATTCTCTTGGCAAAACTCTATTAGTGCATGCCCTGCTTCATTCTGTACTCCAAGGCCAAATTTGCCTTTATGTATGTAAATCTATAGATTTGGTTTGCTGGTGGTTAATGTTATGGAACCAGGTTCTTCTTGCCAGAAACACAGCCAGTCAAAAAACACTAACAGTCTGAGGTTTGCAGCAAAAGAGGATTTTTTTCCAAGGCAGCCAAGCCAGGACACCAGAGAACCAATCTTACAACTGCCTCCCTGAAGGCAAGGAGCTGGGGTATTTTAGTGATAAATACAGCAGCAGGGCAACTGAGGCACTGTGAGGGAGTGTGACCCTGGTGAGCGTGAGGGATGTGAGGAGCCTCAGTAGCCTCAGGAGGGTGATTAGAAAATGGTCTGATAACTGTCTTTCTGTGTAGGTGTAACTAAGCTACAGACCTGGGCACGTTACTAAGGTCAGCAGCAACACAGGGCGTGCCCAGCTGGAGGTGGTCCTATCCAGTCTTCTCTGGGTGGGCTCAAACATACTATAAGTTCCTAGAAAACAGCTCAGGTAAACACTATTCTTTAGACTGTGTGCTGCTTGGAGTACTTTCTCCCCTAAAGGTAGCCTTGATTATGGAAGGCAGGTGAAATTGATTTAACCTGTGGTATCAATTGGGGTACATATATGGGTAAGAAAGTATCTAGTCTCAAAAGGCTTTCAATATGCTCCAAAAGCTTTTAATTCTACAGCATAAAAAGTGATTTTGATACAATCTAACTTCTTAATCATATAGAGTGTGGCATATATCCTAGAAAAAGAAAGAGGACACTAAGGAAATTCTGAAGAGGAGCTATAGTTTCCACTTAGTCCTTTAGGAAGGACAAAGTGTCTGAAATTAGTGAAAGAATAGAGAGTATTAAGCTTTTTTGAAGATAGTGGTTGTTTTCTCTCAATCTTTTTGGGGAAACTAAGGCCTGTTTGCAAATAGATGCTTATATGTGATTCCAGTAACTTAGAGCAGAAGACATATCAGAAGGCTGAACTCAGACGGTGAATCATATTTTGTTCCTCTTAGCCCAGTTTTCTTGAAGGAGGGACACACCTTTGTAATTCCTTTTTTCTCTTTTGGCTGCAGTCTTAGTTGCAGTACTTGGGATCTTTTTAGCTGTGGTATGCAAATTCTTAGTTGCGGCATATGGGATCTAGTTCCCTGCTGCTACTGCTGCTGCTAAGTCATGTCAGTCGTGTCCGACTCTGTTGTGACCCCATAGATGGCAGCCCACCAGGCTCCCCCGTCCCTGGGATTCTCCAGGCAAGAACACTGGAGTGGGTTGCCATTTCCTTCTCCAGTGCAGGAAAGTGAAAATTGAAAGTGAAGTTGCTCAGTCGTGTTCGACTCTTTGCGACCCCATGGACTGTAGCCTACCAGGCTCCTCCATCCATGGGATTTCCCAGGCAAGAGTACTGGAGTGGGTTGCCATTGCCTTGACTAGGGATCAACCCTGGGTTGCCTGCAGTGGGAGCTTGGAGTCTTAGCCACTGGATCACCAGGAAAGTCCCCTGTAACATCTTACATTATTCAAAACATTTGCATCTAAAGGGTGGTGTAAAGGTGAGATAACATAGAGAAAGCAACATGTACCAATTCACATCAATCCATGACCATATTTCATTTAAGGACCGATCAAAAATATGAATGTATACCTCCTCCAGAAAACAAGGTTATTTCCTCACTGTCTGAAAACGTCCTTTCCATCACCCCCAACTTTATTTGAAGAATCTAATTAATATGGGCTTCCTGGTGGCTCAGATGGTAAGAATCTGCCTGCAATGCAGGAGACCTGGGTTTGATCCCTGAGTTAGGAAGATCCTCTGGAGAAGGGAATGGCAACCCACTCCAGTATTCTTGCCTGGAGAATCCCATGGACAGAGGACCTGGCTAGCTAGAGTCCATGGGGTCATAAAGAGTTGGAAATGACTGAGCAACTTACACACACACACACACACACACACACACAATTTATATAATAAAATGTGCAACATGATGATTTGATTTACATATGTGTTGTAGAATGATTACCAAGATCAAGATAATTAGTGCCTCCATTACCTCACAAAGCTAGCCCTCTTTGTGTGTGTATGGTGAGAATGGTTAAGACCTACTGTCAGCACCTGTATACAATACCATATTGTTGACTATAGTCATCATGTCCATGGAATTTCCCAGACAAGAATACTGAAGTGGGTTGCCATTTCTCTCTCCAAGGTATCTTCCCCACCCAGGGATCAAACCTGCATCTCCTGCCTTTCAGGATGATTCTTTACTAACTGAGCCACCAGGAAGGCCCACTAAACCACCACCACCACTGTATTGTTGACTATAGTCATCATGCTGTATTTAGATACTCAGAACTTTTTATAACTAAAAATTTGTACCTTTAGACCTACACCTCCCTAATTCTCCCTCTCCCCAGTCCCTGGCAACCACCATTTTATTATTTGTTTCTATGAAATTGACTTTTTTTTTAAGATTTCACATGGAAGTGATGCCATGCAGTATTTGTCTTTTTCTGTTCAGCTTATTTCACTTAACATAATGTCTCCCAGGTTCATCTAAATTGGCACAAGTGGCAGGTTTCCTTCTTTTTAATGGCTGGATAATATTTCTTTATTGTTTATTATATATATATATATTTATCACATTTTATTTATCCATCAGTTGAAAGATATTTAGGTTTTTCTATATGTTGTCTATTATGAATAATACTGCAATGGGAGTGCAAAGAACACACAAAGGGGAAAAGATAGTCTCTTCAATATGAAAGGGAGCAGGACCTAATGGTCCTTGCCCCTCATGTCTTCCACCTGCCTTTTGTCTGTGGAAAAAACTTTAGCCAAAGAGTAAGTTTAATCAGAGAAGTGAGAAAATGTATAAACAAAGGAAAACAGTCCAACAAAGCTAAATATTAATAGTTTAAGTCATTAGGCATAGTTAAGGACCTGTAGTTCCTTCTCAAGGGCTATAGATAATACTCAGAACTCATTCTATTGTCTTCTCTCATCTTTCTCCAAAGAGTTGGTTACCATAACTCATTCTTGTGTTGGGAAACTTTATAATGGTAAGTAATATGTTCATATTTAAATTTTTTGTGATATAAAATTTACGCAAGTATTTTGACTCTCCTCTGTGTAGGATGAAGATAGCAGTACCTCCAGATATTCTCCACATTCATTTCCTCTCTCATATCCCACCACCTGTCACCTATAGATTTACTTTTATTCTTGTCCATGTTGATAAACCCTGCATTTTCTTCTTGAAACATAATCATGGAGTAGCCATGGATTAGAAAAGACAGAGGAACCAGATATCAAATTGCCAACATCTGCTGGATCATCGAAAAAGCAAGAGAGTTCCAGAAAAATATCTATTTCTGCTTTATTGACTATGCCAAAGCTTTTGACTGTGTGGATCACAATAAACTGTGGAAAATTCTGAGAGAGATGGGAATACCAGACCACCTGACCTGCCTCTTGCGAAATCTGTATGCAGGTCAGGAAGCAACAGTTAGAACTGGACATGGAACAACAGACTGGTTCCAAATAGGAAAAAGAGTACGTCAAGGTTGTATATTGTCACCCTGCTTATTGAACTTATATGCAGAGTACATCATGAGAAATGCTGGACTGCAAGAAACACAAGCTGGAATCAAGATTGCCAGGAGAAATATCAATAACCTCAGATATGCAGATGACACCACCCTCATGGCAGAAAGTGAAGAGGAACTAAAAAGCCTCTTGAAGAAAGTGAAAGAGGAGAGTGAAAAAGTTGGCTTAAAGCTCAACATTTAGAAAATGAAGATCATGGCATCTGGTCCCATCCCTTCATGGGAGATAGATGGGGAAACCGTGGAAACAGTGTGAGACTTTATTGTTTTGGGCTCCAAAATCACTGCAGATGGTGACTTCAGCCATGAAATTAAAAGACGCTTACTGCTTGGAAAGAAAGTTATGACCAATCTAGATAGCATATTCAAATGCAGAGACATTACTTTGCCAACAAAGGTCCATCTAATCAAGGCTGTGGTTTTTCCAGTGGTCATGCACGGATGTGAGAGCTGGACTGTGAAGAAAGCTGAGCACCGAAGAATTGATGCTTTTGAACTGTGGTGCTAAAGAAGACTCTTGAGAGTCCCTTGGACTGCAAGGAGATCCAACCAGTCCATTCTAAAGGAGATCAGTCTTGGGTGTTCTTTGGAAGGAATGATGCTAAAGCTGAAACTCCAGTACTTTGGCCCCCTCATGTGAAGAGTTGACTCATTAGAAAAGACTCTGATGCTGGGAGGGATTGGGGGCAGGAGGAGAAGGGGATGACAGAGGATGAGATGGCTGGATGGCATTACCGACTCGATGGACGTGAGTTTGAGTGAACTCCGGGAGTTGGTGATGGACAGAGAGGCCTGGCGTGCTGCCATTCATGGGGTCACAAAAAGTCGGACACGACTGAGTGGCTGAATTGAACTGAACATAATCATAACTTTCTTACCTTGCATATAAATTTATATAGCCTAAAAATAAATTTACTGCAAATTAAATATAATGCAAATACTAAGATTGTGTAAATCCTGTTTATTGAACAGCCAAGCAGTGTGCCAGAATTTTTTTTGGATGCAGTGTATTGACTCTAAACTATTTCAAGTAAAACATCACATTCATCAGAATCATATACATATACATATTCATATATTAATTTCCTTTATATTTGTACCTTGCCTGCCTTGTAACGATTCTTTATTTTCCTGAAGCTTCTAATTGCTTTCATATTTTCTCATTGAGGAAAAAAAAAAAAGTGTGTATTGTTCTCCCAAATATCTCATATCCCAGCTTTATACATTCAACTTTCTGTCTCCTGTCCCTCAAACCTATTTTTCCTTCACTGTTTTCACTGTTCATGTTCTAATAAATGGAAAATCTGTTGTTCCAGTTTTCATGCCAAATATTTCACTGTCAATCTTAATGCTTCTCTTTTTATTTCATACACATCCAATCCAGCCAAACCTCCTGTCAGCTCTACCGTTACATCACATCTCAAATCTGATTATCTCTTGTCATTTCCATTCTTAAAATCCTATTCCAAGTAACCATCATCTTTCCTAGGAATTGTTTTATGAGTCCCTTCACTGGTTTTCCTTCCACCCCCACTCCTTCCTTCTACAATCTATTTTACATACAATAGAATAATCTTTTCCAAGTCATCTGATGGTCTCCTATCTTACTTCGAAATAAATCTAGTATTTTTTTTGGCTCAGGGCCCTATGAGATCATTTGTAGATTTCTGTTTTTTTTTTCACTTCTAATACTTCCTTTTATTCTCTTCACTACAGGTACACTAAGTTTGTTTTATCCCAAATTAACTGTTAGAGTGTCTCAATCCAACAAATGGAAAAATAATAGCTGCTATCATGCTCTCTTTCGCTATGCTTTCTTTTTCCTTCATATCCTTTGTAATACCATCCAAAATTGTATGCACCTATCTGTTTGTTTACATTCTATCTTCTACAACTTGAATATGCTTCTTTTTTAATATGTATTTGGCTGTGCCAGGTCTTAGTTGTGGCATGTGTGATCTTCGGTCTTTGTTGCACCATGTGGGATCTTTAGTTAAGGTATGCAAACTGTTAGTTATGACTTGTGGGATCTAGTTCCCTGACCAGGGATTGAACCCAGGCCCCCTGCATTATGAGCTCAGAGTCTTAGCCACTGGACCACCAGGGAAGTCCCCTAGAATATGAGTTTCTTAAAAGAGGTTCCCCCCCCCACTGCTGCTACTTCAGTGCATACATGTGTTCAGAATAAAGCAGATGCTCAAGAAATGTTCACTGATACAGAGTGAAGTAAGTCAGAAAGAAAAACACCAATACAGTATATTAATGCATATGTATGGAATTTAGAAAGATGGAAATGATGAGCCTAAGTGCGAGACAGCAAAAGAGACACAGATGTAAAGAACAGACTTTTGGACTCTGTGGGAGAAAGCAAGGGTGGGATGATTTGAGAGAATAGCATTGAAACATGTATATTACCATATGTGAAATAGATTGCCAGTCCAGGTTTGATGCATGAGACGGCACTCAGCGCCAGTGCACTAGGACAACCCTGAGGGATGGGATGGGGAGGAAGGTGGGAGGGGGATTCAGGATGGGGAACACATGTACACCCATGGCTGATTCAGGTCAATGTATGGCAAAAAGCACTACAATATTGTAAAGTAATTAACCTCCAATTAAAATAAATAAATTAAAAAAAGAAATGTTCATTGAATGAAGGAATGAATTATATACTTGAATGTTTCTGTTCACTAAATTATACTACTTACTGGATGAAAGACATCTTTCCCAGAGGTCTTTGTCCTCCTTTTTCAAAGAACTGCATTTTTCAGGCCTGTTAATCAGATTTTTTTAACCTGCTCTCCTGTGATACATCTTCTCTTGAATCCCATACCTTTCTATGTGTTTTATCCTCATTTTACTAAAGTACAACATAGAGTAAATTCTCAGAAAGCAAGTTTTGGAAAGAAACTACTTGACTCATTGCATGTCTGAAAATATATTTGTTTGCTGGTTCGAGAAATCTAGATTCTCAGTGTTTCTCTTAGAACTTTTAAAGCATTGTTCCAATGTCACCTACCTTTTGTATGGCTAACAAAAATGCTTTCTTTTTCATCTCTTCAAAAATTTAATGATTTTTTATCATTACTGTTATCCAGTCACATGATATATTTACGTGTGGATCTTGCTTTGTTTTGTTGCACTCAGTAATCAATAAGCCCTTTTATTCTGAAGATTTTTGTCCCCTGCTATCAGAAATTTCTTCTCATATTTTCCTTTCTAATTTCTTAGGTTTATCCATCTAGAGGAATCACAGGTGAATATTGTAGCACTTGAAAAGATACTCTATATTTTATATATATTTCTCACACTTTTGATTCTTTTAGCTATTTTCTAGAACATATTCTCATCTTCAAATTTTATTTCATTTTATTTTAGCGATTTTTAATCTCTATAAACACTATTATTAATAACTCTATAATGATTGCCTTTTTATAGCACCTTGTTTGACAGAGTTTTAGTATTAAAGTATTCTGAAATACCAATAAAGGAATTTGTTTTCCCAATTTCCCATATGCTTGAAGAATTAACTGTAATGCCTCTCATATCTGCTCTTCTTTTGATTATGTTTTCCCTCCTTTTTTTTTCTCTCAAGGCAATACAATTTCTTTAGATATATGATGATCCTTGGAATGGATTTTAGCAGTCCAACAAGGCCTAGGTGATCAGCATACATTTCTTCTGTACCATGAATGCAGGTCTGTTTTTAATAGGCTTTCCCTCTAAATAGTAATTCTGAAATGGGAAGTGTCTGCTTATGTTCAAGATAGGTAAACAGGTTTCTGCCTGTGACAAGTAAGTGGCAAAACAGCTTTCAAGCTACAGTGTCTTTGTATGGCAAGATGATAAAAGCTTTACTATAAGGCCAGGAGTAGCCTTCTGCACTGAAACTTAAAAAGATACAGTGATGGTGGCACAGAAATAATTCACTTTTATGTTAATAAGGCTGACTCTTCGCTGGTGACATCTTTCACCTAATTTAATATGAAAGGAAAGTCTGGAGGCCAGGTTCTTGCCTCCTCTGACTAGATACATCCTGTATTTGTATTACCTTGTGAAACTACAAAAGTTGGAGTTACTCCATGTGGAGCAAAGGGAGCCACTAGATTTTATGTGGTGAAATGTAACAATTTTTAGCTTTTTATCTTTCTGGAATATGTATTATAGTTAGGCCTTTCCCAGGATGGGGAAAACCTCCAACCTTTCTTTTAATATTATATGTTTCCTTTCTCATGTTTATATCTTTGATTTTTTCCTGTAATTTATCCTATGTAGAGCATGATGTAAATATCTAATTTTTTATAAATTATTCTTACTGTTTTAGATAGCCAACCTCATATTGTATGGAACTTCCATATTATATAACTTTATTTTTAATACACATATGTAGTAGTATAAGGTTTTCTATTTATGAAGCAAGCTACACTGTTTTTAATTATTTAGCTTTAAAGTAATTTTCTTAACCAGTATCATCTTTTGGATACTGATTCTGTTGCATAATTTTTTCCCCCCAATGAACCTAGGGCTATGCCTATTGGTTAAGTCTAAGACATGGTTCAGATATTTGACAATGACTGGCTGGAAGAAGCACAAGCTGGAATCAAGATTGCTGGGAGAAATATCAGTAACCTTAGACATGCAGATGACACCACCCTTATGGCAGAAAGTGAAGAGGAACTACAAAGCCTCTTAATGAAACTGAAAGAGGAGAGTGAAAACGTTGGCTTAAAGCTCAACATTCAGAAAACGAAGATCATGGCATCTGGTCCCATCACTACATGGGAAATAGATGGGGAAACAGTGGAAACAGTGTCAGACTTTATTTTTGGGGCTCCAAAATCACTGCAGATGGTGATTGCAGTCATGAAATTAAAAGATGCTTACTCTTTGGAAGAAAAGTTATGACCAACCTAGATAGCATATTCAAAAGCAGAGACATTACTTAGCCGACTAAGGTCCATCTAGTCAAGGCTATGGGTTTTCCAGCGGTCATGTATGGATGCAAGAGTTGGACTGTGAAGAAAGCCGAGTGACGAAGAATTGATGCTTTTGAACTGTGGTGTTGGAGAAGACTCTTGAGAGTCCCTTGGACTGCAAGGAGATCCAACCAGTCCATTCTGAAGGAAAACAGTCCTGGGTGTTCTTTGGAAGGAATGAAGCTAAAGCTGAAACTCCAGTACTTTGGCCACCTCATGCGAAGAGTTGCCTCATTGGAAAAGACTCTGATGCTGGGAGGGATTGGGGGCAGGAGGAGAAGGGGACGACTGAGGATGAGATGGCTGGATGGCATCACCGACTCGATGGACGTGAGTTTGAGTGAACTCTGGGAGTTGGTGATGAACAGGGAGGCCTGGTGTGCTGCCATTCATGGGGTCCCAAAGAGACACGACTGAGCGACTGAACTGAACTGAACTGAGCAGTTTTCTGAATTGTAAAGGGCAAAAAAAAATTGTGCTAAGGTAGATAAGTATGCTACTATTGTTCGTGGAATTTTTTATTTTTATAAGCAAATTTTTATTTTCTGATGTCTAAAGACTCCTGGTCTTTAACAACATTAAACCCCCATTAATGAGAAATTTAGGAATGTCTATTTTCTGAATTTTTTGTCTTATTTAGATTTTCCCTAATCTGTTTTCTAGCACAGAATTCTGCTTGATTTGTCACATAGATAGGTTTTATGGTGTCTCGTAAATTATTTAATATTTTTGTTCTTTGTTTGGAAAATTTTATTGCAGTAAGGTCTTAAAAATATTTTGTTGTATAAAACTAGACATGTTGTTATTAAATATGATCTGTAACTTCTTTGTGCAAAATGTTTCAAAGCGATGTATTTAGTTTAAAGTACTTTATTGGTACATGATTCATATCTTGTGAAAATGCATTTTCGAATACCATAAAAAAATAAAGTAATTTTCTTATCATGCAGGCCTATTGTCCCCTTTATTGTTCTTTTTATAACTTTTCTGGCCATTTTTATTTTGTTGCTTTGGTTGTTGCTTTTTCTATATGGTACCTATAGGAATCCTTATAGGAAAGAAATGATGTTTAAAATTTGTTAATTCAGGAAAAGTTTAATACAGGAAGTATCCACAAAAAAATGGACAAGGTGTAGGAGAAGAGATAATGCCATTTCTGTGACTGTTGATATCTGTGTGCCATTATACTTAGGCCTTATGAGGGAGGGGAATATCTCTGGCTTCCAATCTTGGTTCTTTTGGTTGGTCAAATAATTAAAATGACATAAGACAGATTAACAGGAGAAATTTGAATTTAATATGTACATGCGAGGAATTCACTCAAGTATGAGGAATTCCAAAGAGAGTAAGGCAAGATGACGTGTATATCTCATCCTAGACTGAGGAGGAGGTTGGGTTCTGGGACTTCAATGGAGAGTAAGGTCATTCACAGGAAGATGAAAATAGTTAATTTTGGTAAATAAATGTTTGCTGGGCCATGTAGAGACTATGGAGGCACAGAGAGGACTTCAATCAAAGGAGTCTTGCCAGGTTCCTCCCTGTCTAACACACCGAGTTCATACTTTTCAATTCAGTCACTCAGTCGTGTCCAACTCTTTGCTACCCTATGGACTGCAGTGCACCAGGCTTCCCTGACCTTCACCCTTTCCCAGAATATGCTCAAACTCATGTCCATTGAGTCAAAGATGCCATCCAACCATCTCATCCTCTGTCACTCCCTTCTCCTTCTGCCCTCAATCTTGTCTAGCATCAGGGTCTTTTCCAATGAGTTGGCTCTTCTCATCAGGTGGCCAAAGTATTGGGCCTCCAACAACAGTCCTTCCAATGAATATTCAGGACTGATTTACTTTAGGATTGACTAGTTTGATCTCTTTGCAGTCCAAGAGACTCTCAAGAGTCTTCTCCAGCACCACAGTTCAAAAGCATCAATTCTTCGGCACTCAGCTTTCTTTATGGTCCAACTCTTACATTCATACGTGATTACTGGAAAAACCATAGCTTTGACTAGATGGACCTTTGTTGGCAAAATAATATCTATGCTTTTTAATATGCAGTCTAGAGTTATTCATAGCTTTTCTTCCAAGGAGCAAGTGTCTTTTAATTTCATGGCTGCAGTCACCATCTGACCAATGCTTTAGGATCTACCTAACTAGCTAGATTTAAGACAGGAGTCAAATTATTATGGGCTTCCCAGGTGGCTTAGTGGTAAGGAACCTGCCTACCAATGCAGGAAATGCAAGTTTGATCCCTGGGTTGGGAAGATCCCCTGGAGAAGGAAATGGCAATCCACTCCTGTATTTTTGCCTGGGAAATCCCATGAACAGAGGAGTCTGGTGGGCTACAGTCCACAGGAGTCACAAAAGAGTCAAATATGACTTAGGAACTAAAACACAACAAATTATTATCCTTTTCAAATTATGATTGAGAGACAAAACCTGGACATATGAACTGGTTTCCAGATTGCAATCTATTTCTTATCCTTGCAAAACTTAATATTCATATACCATTCCCTTAACTTAATGCTTGTACTATGAAATAACTTAGAGTAACACATCAATCACTTTTAGAGGAAATGGTGCTATTAGATATGAGAATGCATTGTATAGCTTGTGGGAAGGAAGGCAGAGATGGGGGTTAAAGATAGCAAATTTATTCTTAAATTGAAGAACCCCAAGATAATGGGGTGGAACATGCTACGGGAAATATTTTCCCATTTTGCTTATTGCATAAGGCTAGTTTTGCCACTTCATATCTTGTTAAATCAGAAGCTACTTTATTTGTAGACACTTTTTAAAGCTTATGTTAACCCATCACTTCATGGCAAATAGATGGGAAAACAATGGAAACAGTGAGAGACTTTAATTTTGGGGCTCCAAAATCACTACAGATGGTGACTGCAGCCATGAAATTAAAAGACGCTTGCTCCTTGGAAGAGAAGCTATGATCAAGCTAGATAGTATATTAAAAAACAGAAACATTACTTTACCAACAAAGGTCCATCTAGTCAAAGCTATGGTTTTTCCAGTAGTCATGTATGGATGTGAGAGTTGCACTATAAAGAAAGCTGAGTGCCGAAGAATTAATGCTTTTGAACTGTGATGTTGGAGAAGACTCTTGAGTCCCTTGGACTGCAAGGAGATCCAACCAGTCCATCCTAAAGGAAATCAGTCCTGAATATTCATTGGAAGGACTGATGTTGAAGCTGAAACTCCAATACTTTGGGCAGCTGATGAGAAGAACTGACTCATTGGAAAAGGCCCTGATGCTGGGAAAGATTGAAGGCAGGAAGAGAAGGGGACAACAGAGGATGAGATGGTTGGATGGCATCACTGACTCGATGGACATGAGTTTGAGCAAGCTCCAGGAGTTGTGATGGGCAGGGAAGCCTGTTGTGCTGCAGTCCATGAGGTCGCAAAGAGTCAGACATGACTGAGTGACTGAACTGAATTGAACTGAATTCTTAAAGATGCTTCAGAGAATTTCCTTTGTTCTATTGTATTAATAATACTTCATGGTCATCAAGTGTACACTGGGTGTGCAGGTGAGAACAAACTAGAGTAAATGTGTGTCCACAGAGAACTAAATCATTTCTCTTGGAAATGGGGCTTGTTTGATTTCCTTAAGCTCCATTTTCACATCTGGGGTCAATGAGTCCCAGGTTCCCAGTTGGGAAACATTGTTTTAAATAAATAGCCCTTTAAATTCTACAGACATTTTAATGATTATAGGGATAGCACTATTGCAGTAATATTGAAGAGACTTATAAGGAAGTTGTGGTTTTATTGTATGTTACAGAAAAAAACAGGAGCCTTTTAAAAAGTACTTAATGCATATGTTAAAACAATTATTAGAATGTGTCATTTATTTAAAGGTAAGCTTGTATGGTTTCCAGCAAGAATGTCCAGCTTTAGAGAACATATGAGAGTCATTTAAGGTTTTTATATCCACAGTCCACAACTGCCATTTAGAAGGTATATGAGTATCTTGAATAACATATCACACATATTAATGTTTTAAGAAAGATTAATTTTTGAGATTTGCCATTATACAAGTAAATCAAAGCTCAAGTTAAGTTTTGTAGCAGAAAGTTTATTTCCTATTAAAAATAGGTTAAGAAAAGGTTAAAAAAAGGCTCAAAGAGCTCAAGAAAGAACCAAAAATTCGTTCACATTAGGATACAAATAACTGATATCTGCTCGTGTAAGCTTTCTACCCCCACTGATAAATGCATTTTTTAAAAATCAAAAGAACAAATAGACTAAAAGGATGGAACAGTTATATACAATTTTGAAAAATATTTAAATATTTGGAACATATTTGAGGAATTGAAAAGTCTTTTTAGAATCTGAAACTTGAAATGAGTTTCAAGTAAATTCTGCATTTACTTAAGGAAAACTCTGGTTTCTAAACAAAGAGGAAACATCGACTGACTATTTAATATTGTTGCATTTAAAGTCAATTCTCAATTTGATGATTATTAATGTTTAATACAACTCTTTTCAAACAATTCCATGTATATTGAATCATAATAAAATCACCAATTTCACTGATTTTTGACCTGCAAAGCAATGGACATTTCATATAGTTCATCCTAATGTTTCTATTTGCATGGCATAATTAATTATCATTAGAAATTATTTTTCAGCAAGTGAACCCATGCACTTATGATATGATAGACATGAAAGGGCAGAGGTCTCTCAGTCTCTGGATATAGTTTTTTGTTTCTATAGAAGACAGTGTTCATTTGCTTTCTTTTTTCTCAGCAGCTCTTTTTAAAAAAATTTTGTTAAAGTATACTTGATTTACAGCACTGTGTTAGTTTCTTCTGGACAGCAAAGTGGCTCAGCTATATATAAATACACATTCTTATTGTAATATTCCTTTCATTATGGTTTATCATATGGTACTGAATGTTGCTCTCTGTGCTATTCAGTAGGATCATGTTGTTTATCTATCCTATATATAATAGTTTGCATCTACTAATCCAAAACTCCCATTCCTTCCCTCCTTTACTCCCTATCATTTCCCTTGGCAACTACAAGTCTGTTTTGTATGTCTGTGAGTCTCCTTTTGTTTCATGGTTATGTTGATTTGTATCCTATTTTAGATTCCACATATAAGTGATATCATATGGCATTTGTCTTTTTCTGACAAATAAGACACTTAGTCAGACTAAGTGTCTGAATTCACTTAGTGTGATAATATCTAGATCCATCCATGTTGCTGCAAATTATATTGCTTTATTCTTTTTAATGGCTAAGTAATCTTCCATTGCTACTTCTTCTTTATCCACTTATCTGTCGATGGAAATTTAGGTTGCTTCCATGTCTCAGCTATTGTAAATAGTGCTGCTATGAACATAGGGATGTATGTGTCTTTTCAAATTATAGATTTGTCTGAGTATATGCTCAGGAGTGTGATTGCTGGATCATATGATAGCTCTATTTTTAGTATTTTGAGGAACCACCATACTGTTTTCCATAGTGGCTGAAACAATTTACATGCCCACCAACAGTGTAAGAAGGTTCTCTTTTCTCCACATGCTGTCCAGCACGTGCTATTTGTAGACTTTTTAATAATGGTCATTCTGACTACCCACCTATATTAGCTTTTGATTACAATGTAATAAATTAAGACAAACTTAGGAGCTTATAACAGCACACATTTATTATCTCATGGTTTTCATGAATCTAGGTATGGCTAATTGGATTCTCTGCTTAGAGTCTCACAGGATATTAGCAAAATGTAGACCAGACTGTGTTCTTATCTGGAGGCTTGATTTGGGGCAGGCTCAGATATGGGGCAGAACTCATTTCCTTGTGAGTGTAAGACTAAAGCATCGTGGATTCTTGCTGATTATTAGCTCTCAGTTCCCAGATCCTGCTAGTGGGCATCCTCTCAGTATGATAGCTGGTGTGCATTAGAGTGAGCAAGGGAAAGAGAAAGAGTAAAGCAAGCAAGACAGGAAGCAAATTCTTTCTGTAATCCAGTTTGAAAGTGATGTCCCATTACTTTCACCATACACTGTTTGGTAGAAACAAATCATTAGCTCTAGCTAACACTAAAGGTGGATAAGTTCAGTCACTCAGTCGTGTCCGACTCTTTGTGACCCCATGAATCGCAGCATGCCAGGCCTCCCTGTCCATCACCAACTCCCGAAGTTCACTCAGACTCATGCCCACCAAGTCAGTGATGCCATCCAGCCATCTCATCCTCGGTCGTCCCCTTCTCCTCCTGCCCCCACTCCCTCCCAGCATCAGAGTCTTTTCCAATGAGTCAGCTCTTTGCATGAGGCGGCCAAAATAATGGAGTTTCAGCTTTAGCATCATTCCTTCCAAAGAACACCCAGGACTGATCTCCTTCAGAATGGACTGGTTGGATCTCCTTGCCATGATCTTCGTTTTCTGAATGTTGAGCTTTAAGCCAACTTTTTCACTCTCCTCTTTCACTTTCATCAAGAGACTTTTTAGTTCCCCTTCACTTTCTGTCATAAGGGTGGTGTCATCTGCATATCTGAGGTTATTGATATTTCTCCCAGCAATCTTGATTCCAGCTTGTGTTTCTTCCAGTCCAGCGTTTCTCATGGTGTACTCTGCATATAAGTTCAATAAGCAGGGTGACAATATAGAGCCTTGACACACTCCTTTTCCTATCTGGAACCAATCTGTTGTTCCATGTCCAGTTCTAACTGTTCCTTCCTGACCTGCATACAGTTCTCAAGAGACAGGTCAGGTGGTCTGGTATTCCCATCTCTTTCAGAATTTTCCACCGTTTATTGTGAACCACATAGTCAAAGGCTTTGGCATAGTCAATAAAGCAGAAATAGATGTTTTTCTGGAACTCTTTTGCTTTTTCCATGATCCAGAGGATGTTGGCAATTTGATCTCTGGTTCCTCTGCCTTTTCTAAAACCAGCTTGAATATCAGGGAGTTCACGGTTCACATATTGTTGAAGGCTGGCTTGGAGAATTTTGAGCATTACTTTACTAGCATGTGAGATGAGTGCAATTGTGTGGTAGCTTGAACATTCTTTTGCATTGCCTTTCTTTGGGATTGGAATGAAAACTGACGTTTTCCAGTCCTGTGGCCACTGCTGAGTTTTCCAAATTTGCTGGCATATTGAGTGCAGCACTTTCACAGCATCATCTTTCAGGATTTGAAATAGCTCCACTGGAATTCCTTCACCTCCACTAGCTTTGTTCATAGTGATGCTTTCTAAGGCCCACTTGACTTCACATTCCTGGATGTCTGGCTCTAGATAAGTGATCACACCATCGTGATTATCCAGGTTGTGAAGATCTTTTTTGTACAGTTCTTCTGTGTATTCTTGCCACCTCTACTTGATATCTTCTGCTTCTGTTAGGTCCAGACCATTTCTGTCCTTTATCGAGCCCATCTTTGCATGAAATGTTCCCTTGGTATCTCTAATTCTCTTGAAGAGATCTCTAGTCTTTCCCATTCTGTTGTTTTCCTCTATTTCTTTGCATTGATCGCTGAAGAAGGCTTTCTTATCTCTTTTTGCTATTCTTTGGAACTCTGCATTCAGATGCTTATATCTTTCTTTTTCTCCTTTGCTTTTCTCCTCTCTTCTTTTCACAGCTATTTGTAAGGCCTCTGCAGACAGCCATTTTTCTTCTTTGCATTTCTTTTCCATGGGGATGGTCTTGATCCCTGTCTCCTGTACAATGTCACAAACCTCATTCCATAGTTCCTCAGACACTCTATCTATCAGATCTAGGCCCTTAAACCTATTTCTCACATCCACTGTATAATCATAAGGGATTTGATTTAAGCCATACTTGAATGGTCTAGCGGTTTTCCCTACTTTCTTCCATTTGAGTCTGAATTTGCTAATAAGGAGTTCATGATCTGAGCCACAGTCAGCTCCCAGTCTTGTGTTTGCTGACTGTATAGAGCTTCTCTATCTTTGGCTGCAAAAAATATAATCAATCTGATTTCGATGTTGACCATCTGGTGATGTCCATGTGTAGAGTTTTCTCTTGTGTTGTTGGAAGAGGGTGTTTGCTATGACCAGTGCATTTTCTTGGCAAAACTCTATTAGTCTTTGCCCTGCTTCATTCCACATTCCAAGGCCAAATTTGCCTGTTACTCCATGTGTTTCTTGACTTCCTACTTTTGCATTCCAGTCCCCTATAATGAAAAGGACATCTTTTTGGGGTGTTAGTTCTAAAAGGTCTTGTAGGTCTTCATAGAACCATTCAACTTCAGCTTCTTCAGCATTACTGGTTGGGGCATAGACTTGGATTATGGTGATATTGAATGGTTTGCCTTGGAAACGAACAGAGATCATTCTGTCGTTTTTGAGATTGCATCCAAGTACTGCATTTTGGACTCTTTTGTTGACCATGATGACTACTCCATTTCTTCTAAGGGATTCCTGCCCACAGTAGTAGATATAATGGTCATCTGAGTTAAATTCACCCATTCCAGTCCATTTTAGTTCTCTGATTCCTAGAATGCCAACGTTCACCCTTGCCATCTCTTGTTTGACCACTTCCAATCTGCCTTGATTCATGGACCTGACATTCCAGGTTCCCATGCAATATTGCTCTTTACAGCATTGGACTTTGTTTCTATCACCGGTCACATCCACAGCTGGGTGTTGTTTTTGCTTTGGCTCCATCCCTTCATTCTTTCTGTAGTTATTTCTCCACTGATCTCCAGTAGCATATTGGTGGATAAATACCAGGCTAAATACCAGGAGTTGAAATCCTTGGGAAACATCTTAGAATGTTATCCCCATATTTCTCTCTCCCAATATGATTCAGGCAGAAATCCTGAAATGTCTCTGACCAATCATAATAATTAAATCCTTTTCCTTGCCAATCTGGACAGTGAGGTATAAGGGAAAGTCAGTGTGGAGAGCTCTGGAATATAACTTTTTCACATGGTTCAGTCCCATTTAGGACTCTGGAGGCCATTTTGTGACCATCAAGGAAGCGAGCTAGCTAGCTTAGAGACAAAGTCATGCTTTGAGTACAGCAGAAGAGTTTGAGTTCTTAATGGTACTGTTGAAAGCCCAGGATTTTTCAAATGTAATCTGCCTAATGCAAAACATTGCTTGCTTAGTAGAAAAAAAATGTTCTCTTGTTTAAGCCTTCTTCTTCAGCTGTTCATTAGTGGTAACTGAATATACCTTCACTGACATCTTATCTATAATGTAGAAAAGTATCTTGCCATGTGTGAACAGTTTGACTGGATCATATTTATATTTTTTCCTTCTAAATAAAGAAGAATGTATATAATTGTTGACTTCTAAGACACCTGAAATGTAGCCCTACTGAGTATGAAAGGCCTCATGCAAAGTAAACTCAGTTCACATATTGCTGTGTGCTCAGGTTTTGGTTGGAAAGGGTTTGAAAAAAATGCTAAAATGCAATAAATCATGGCTTCTGGACATTGAGTTGTGATCATGTACGGTAGTCTGTCTCAGTCTTTCCATGCATACAAACACATAAGAATAAGATTCTGATTCAGTTGGTCTGAACTAAGGCCTAAGAATCTGCATTTTCTAGCACAATGCAAAGTGATGTCTGTATTGTTTATTGGGTAGACCATGCTTTGTTTAGAAAAGATGTTGACATACAGACTTTTGGAGGTGGCATTATTCAGAAGAGAAAAAAATGAGCTTTGAATATTTCCAGGAAAATGACTTCAAAAATATGCTGAAGTTTTTTTTTTTTCCTTAATTTTCTTTTACTTTGATCCATGGGAGATAATCATGAGCCTAAATATTGTTTAAAAATTTTAAAAAGAAAGTCTCACATGCCAAATAACAGTTTGTTTCTGATTTGTATTTTTATAATTCTGTTGGATCATTGGGAAAAAAACCATTGCTTTTTAGTGTTAATTATCTTGCTATTTATGGGGAGGAAACTGTATCTTAAAATAATGAGGCCAAATGATTCTTAATTTAGAAGAAGCATGTCTGAATTTCTTTGCTTAAAAGAAGAAAGCTTCCCTTTGAAGAGCTGATGGTTACATTATGTTCTTCTTTGCAGTCTCCTGTGACTACTGATTTACATCAAAGCTTTGCTGACAATTCAGCATTTTCAGTCTGTTTGGACTGAGTGGAAATGTCAGATAGTTTAGTTTAGATTATTCACTACAAGGCATAAGAAATGACTTTTATTTAGGCTGAAAAGAGCTGCAAATTAGAACTATCCTGGAACGTTTTTGGAATGCCACTTTCATTTGAAATCCACAAGCCTAAGTCATAACACTAACTTTGAAACCTTGAAAGGAAGAGCCAACAATTAATTTCATTTGGGATATATGTAACTTCAAGTGAAGTGTTAATTACTTTGAACTTGCAGAAGGTGATTTATTGCCCTTAGTATAATGTATCTGTTTAAAAAAATAATTTTAAGATGTTTTGAAGACTCCAGCTCTATATTTTCAATTGGTTAGGATCCTTAAATGTTCCTTAATATGCTTATTACCGACTGACACTACCTGACTTCGAGACTTACTATAAAGCTACAATTATTATGACAGAGTGTTACTGGCAGAAGAATATGCAAACAAATAAATGGAACAGAATAGAGAACCCAGAAACAGATTCCCACAAAAATAGTGTGTTAATTGTTAGCAAAAGAACAATGACAATACAGTGAACAGAGAACAGTCTTTCAACAAACGGTACTGGAACAGTTGGATGTCTATATTTGAAAAAAAAAAGAATCTATACACAGACCTTATGCCTTTCATAAATATTAACTCAAAGTGACTCAAAGTGTATCACAGACCTAAATGTTAAATGCAAACTAAAAAACTTCTACAAAAAATATAGGAAAATATCTAGGTGACTACTTGGGTTTGGCTATAATTCTTTATAGCTACGTTAATTCTTTAACGTGTGTGCTAAGTCACTTTAGTCGTGTCTGACTCTGTGCAACCCTATGGACCATAGCCTGCCAAGCTTCTCTGTCCATGGAATTCCCTAGGCAAGAATACGTGAGTGGATTGCCGTTTTCTTCTCCAGGGGATCTTCCCAACCCAGGGATCGAGCCCGTGTCTCTTGCATCTCCTACACTGGCAGGCGGGTTTTTACCTTTAGCACCATAATCTTTAGAAATAACATCAAAAATATGACCCATTAAATAATTAAAATTGATAAATTAGAATTTATTGAAATTAAAAGCATCTCTGCAAAAGCTAGTGTAAAGACAATGAAAAGACAAGCCATAGGCTGGGAGAAAATATTTGCAAAACTCATATCTGATAAATGATTTGTATCCAAGACATACAAAGAACATTTAAAACTTAAGAAAACAAGTAGCCCGATTTTAAAAATGGGCAAAAGATCTTTACAGACTTCTCACCAAACAAGATAAAAAAAACTGGCAAATAAGCATATGAAAGGAAGCTAAGTGTCATTTGTCACTAGAAAATTGCAAATAAGAACACTAACAGCATTTCTGTATATCTATTAAAATGGATTAGGTCTAAACAGGGGCTTCCCAGGTGCTGCTAGTGGTAAAGAACCTGCCTGCCAATCCAGGAGACATAAGAGACAACGGATTCGATCCCTGAGTTGGGAAGATCCCCTGGAAGAGGGCATGGCAACCCACTCCAGTAGTCTTTCCTGGAGACTCCCCATGGACAGAGGAGCCTGGCGGGCTACAGTCCATAGGATCACAAAGAGTGAGACACAACTGAAGAGACTTAGAACATACACAGGTCTAAACAACTGACAACACTAAATGTGGGCAAAAATGTTGAGCTACAGGAATTCTCATTCAGTGCTGGTGGGAATGTAAAATGGTACGTCTGCTTTGAAAAACATTTGGGCAGTGTCTTACAAAGTTAAAGTTTTACAACAATATGATCCAGCAGTCATGCTCCTAGGTATTTACCCAACTGAGATGAAAACTAATGTCCATGCAAAAATCTGCACATGAATATTTTTAATGACTGGCCATAATTGCAAAACACTGTAAGCAATTAAGATGTCCTAGGTGAATGAATGAACCAACTGTGGTATGACCATACTGTGGAATATTATTCAATGATTTAAAAAATCTGCTGTCAAGGCATGAAAATTGCTAAGTGAAAGAAGCCAATCCAAAAAGGCTATATACTACATGATTCCAACTATATGCCATTATGGAGAAGAAAAAACTATAGACGCAGTAAAAGAAAAATCAGTGGTTGGCAGGAGTTCACGGAGAGGGAAGAAAAGATGACTAGGAATAGGTAAAGCACAGGGGATTTTATTCCATATGATACTATAATGGTAGATATGTGACATGCGTTTGTCAGAAACCCATAGACCTGCACAAAACAGAGTGAATCTTTTTTTTTTTCCATTTAGACTGTTCTTTAGTCTCCCCTTTTCCATTCTGAAATAGCCAGTTGTTCTTAAAGACAAAATTTTCATTTTCCTTAACAAAAACACATCCCCATGTCTCATTCTTTGTTACCCAAAGACATACCCTACTTACCTTGTATTCAGAGATGGAATAGTTTCTTGAACTATTGCTACTAGTTTTTTAAAATTAATTAATTTATTTTAATTGGAGGCTAATTACAATATTGTAGTGGCTTTTGCCATACATATCAATTAGGTCTAACTGGTCCATTGTATCATTTAAAGTTTGTGTTTCCTTGCTAATTTTCTGTTTAGTTGATCTATCCATAGGTGTGAGTGGGGTATTAAAGTCTCCCACTATTATTGTGTTACTGTTAATTTCCCCTTTCATACTTGTTAGCATTTGCCTTACATATTGCAGTGCTCCTATGTTGGGTGCATATATATTTATAATTGTTATATCTTCTTCTTGGAATGATCCTTTGATCATTATGTAGTGTCCTTCTTTGTTTCTTTTCACAGCCTTTATTTCAAAGTCTATTTTATCTGATATGAGTATTGGTAATCCTGCTTTCTTTTGGTCTCCCATTTGCATGAAATACCTTTTTCCAGCCCTTCACTTTCAGTCTGTATGTGTTGTATATATATACACACACACAGACATACATGTACAGGCAGATTTTAGTTGCAGGTTGAGGATATAATGGAGTTTGCTCATTAGAGATCTGGGGGACCCAAAGAAACCTTATTAGTTTTAAGGCAGAAATGGTATGGGGGGAACAGACCAGATTAGAAAAAGCATGAGACTCAGAGTGATGACAGTAAGAATTCCCTACTGAGAGTAGAGAAAGATAACTAATGAAGTTCGGGTTTAGCCTTTTATTCTTAACCCAGTGTGTTGGGAATCTTGATGCTTTGTTACTTCTTGCACCTTCCCAGGAGGACCATAAAGCTATTAATAGATAATAAACTCTGGATGCCCACTATTGACCCACTGTTGATTAGACATTTCAGGCACAAATAACCTAGTATAAAACTGAATTTAATAGGTAATTGGAATAATAACAGAAATAAAGTCAAAAGCTGTTAATGAGGTTGGTAAAAACAAGTCTGATCTCATAAGGTTACAGTTTAGTATGTCATGCTTATTTTTTAAGGCATCTAAAGATGACTATTTGTATTTATCTGAAATGATTGTGATAAAGTGTGGCAACATTAAAAAGATTCTTAAAACACATACCTTTTGAAAGACATACAAAGTATATATCTGAACAATGGGCTTCCCGGTGGCTCAGTGGTAAAGAATCTGCCTCCAATGCAGGAGATGCAGGAGACATGAGTGATCCCTGGAGTCAGGAAGATCCCCTGGAGGAGAGAATGGCAACCCACTCCAGTATTCTTGCTGGAAAAATCCCATGGACAGAGGAATCTGGTGGGTTACAGTTCATGGGGTCACATAGAGTCAGACACAACTGAGCAACTGAGCACACACACACATCCATACAATGGAATTAATATTCCAGTGATAATACATAATGGATGAACCTAGAAAACATGATTCTAAGTGAAAGAAGCCAGCCGCAAAAAGTCATATATTGTATGATTCCACTGACAGGAAATATCCAGAATAGATAAATCTATAGAGACAGAAAGCAAACTGGTGGTTGCCGGGGCTGTAGGGAATAGGGAGCAACTGCTTAATGGGTATGGGATTCCTTTTGGGATGATGAAAATATCTTGAAATTACATAGAGATGGTAGTTGTGCATCATTGCAAATGTACTAAGTTGTTATGTGAATTTCACCTCAATGCAAAACATAGTAAGCATGATTTTGAATGGTTTAAGATTTCATGATGCTTAGTGTTGGAAAACTGTGGAAATAAAAACTCTTATCCTCTACGGGGATATGAATTAGGGTGAACCTTTAAAAATGATATATCAATATGCTTCAAAAATAACTTATCCCATGCCCCTTACACAGGGCAATTCCAATTTTAGATATTAAAACTACTAATATATCCCATAATTTTAATCCAGATAGTCATAGGCTTCCCAGATGGTGCTAGTGGTCAGTGCAGGAGATACAAGAGAGACGGGCTCAGTCCCTGGGTCAGGAAGATCCCTGAGAGTAGGAAATGGCAACCCACTCTAGTATTCTTGCCTGGAGAATCCCATGGACAGAGGAGCCTGGTGGGCTATGGTCTGTAGGGTCGCAAAGAGTCAAACACGACTGAAGTGACTTAGCATGGATGAACCCCATAGATAGTTTGAAAGCTCCTTCCCTTCCCTCCAGCCTATCATAAAAAAGTGGAAACTGGTCAAAAGAAAGAAGTAGAAAGTAATGGCTGGCTCATATATTTGGGGACAGTATTTTTTAATATTGTGAATATTCTTTATGCTCCATAGAAATATGAAGCATGGTTTAAATTCTTAGAATCTCAAAGTCTGAGAGAATCTCACCTTCTACCAATGTCTTCTTCCCAACACCTCTGGGAAGAGACCTTTTAAATCATTCTAGAAAAACAAGGCCACAAAACTCACTAGTAATGAATTTACTTTGAACAAATTTACTTATAAGAATATTTCCCCTCTGCTGTTTTAACTGTTTTCTCCTGGTTTTAAATCACACATCCCAGCTGTGTCCATCCAGGGCAAGGCCACTCTTTAAGGAATCTGAAAACAGTAGTCCTTTAGATTAAACATCTCTGGAACTTTGACCCATGCATACTTGATGCACATATTGTAAGTAATAAATAATTTTACACTGTAGTTTTTTTAAAATCTGCAATTCATGGAAATATATACAGAAATTATTGCAATTTAAAAGGCCAATCACAAAATGCTTAGTTAATTACATATACTAAAGAAAACTGAATCCACTGTAATAGCTATCAGGCTGAAAAATAATATCAAAAGTTTTTTTTTTCTTTGGCAAAAACATGTCAAAGTAAGAGAGCTACATTGTGGCAGTTTCTTTTAAAAATTTGAATTTTCTTTAAGATTAAAATAAAACCCTTGGATCCTGTGAATTTGTGAGCCAAGTTTTATATGGGGAATGATTATAAGGTTGAATTACAAATCCCTGAAAATAAAGCTTTACAAAAGAAATGCTGGAACAATCTTAATTGCAGTTGAAAATGTTGACATTTTAATCTATATAAATACTCTAATAATATCCTCTTTTCTGTGTATGTAAGCTGGTGGAGCTATTAAAAGGCATTGGTATTTATATATTCTAGGTTTGTGGGACCCTTGTGAGAGAAACCCTTATCAGAACAAAATCATTCATTGAGGCTGACGAGATGAAAAGCAGGAGCAAACAAGTACTCTGATCCAGCTGGTGGTTACCTCAGCATCAAGATTATATGAGTTTTATAAAGTCTGGTACCAGGGGGAGCTAGAAAAGCACTTCCTAGAACGACTGATGTTTAGATATACTCCCTAGTTCCACTTCTATGCCAAAAAACACCTTTATTTGCATTTTCTGCTGAAACTTTTACTTAATTCTGAGCATATGCATACCACACATAGTCTCACTGAATTCTGCTTTTATGTCTGCTCTTAATTAAAGCAGTAGATTTGTTTAATCTCTTCCTTCAAAAGGAAATCTGAGTATAACCCAGTGGATTAAATAGCACTTTTAGCTCTCAAGCAAACATCCATGAAGCCCACCACTGCTTGGTCTTGCCCTTGGCATCAGACATGTGGAAACTGAAAGAAAAAGGAAAAGTAGAGGTTTCTGATTTTCCTTGCAATTGAGTGTTATATAAACAAAGTTTCAGGAAACAACAAATAAAATTTGAGAAGATTGTCCTAAAAGTATACCATCTATATGTATGGCAAAAACCACCACAATATTGTAAAATCAAATTAAAATTAATTAATTAATTTAAAAAATTTAGAGTTTAGATGAAGTGGGCATTTCAGATGTTATATGGTGACATTGAATAGTCTAGTAATATTTGATATATGTCTTCCTTGAATAACAATACTAAATAGTAATTATAAAAAGGGATATCACAATATGCAAATACTGAACTGTCTGGTCCAGTATGTGGGGCTTTCCAGGCTTTGCTTTGTCCAATGATAATTCTATATTTTAGAATTTTGCAACTTTTGAAAATGGTGAGTTCAAGCAAGTTTTTTCTTTAATCAAAGGAGTTTTAATCCACGTGTTTTGATTGTGTTTTGGTGTTTTTAGACTGTTTTTGGATGTTTAAAAAATGTTTACATTATCTTAAGCACAAATTACATAGGGTAAAACATACAAATGTAAATTTACAGCTCAGTGACTTCTTGATTTTTTTAATTATTGGTCGTTCAGTTGCTGAGTCATGTCCAACTCTTTGCAACCTCATCAACTCTAGCATGCCACGCTTCCCTGTCCTTCACTATCTCTAGAAGTTGGCTCATACTTATGTCCATTGAGTCAGTGATGCCATCCAACCACCTCGTCCTCTGCCACCCCCTTCTCCTCCTGCCCTCAATCTTTCCGAGCATTGGGATCTTTTCCAATGAGTTGGGTCTTTTCCAATGGGTCAGTTCTTAGCATCAGGTGGCCAATGGGAGCTTCAGCTTCAGCATCAGGTGGCCAATGGGAGCTTCAGCTTCAGCATCAGGTGGCCAATGGGAGCTTCAGCTTCAGCATCAGTCCTTCCAGTGAATATTCAGGACTGATTTCCTTTAGGATTGACTGGTTTGATTTCCTTGCCATCCAAGGGACTCTCAAGAGTCTTCTCCAGCTCCACAGTTTGAAAGCATCGATTCTTCAGCTCTCAACTTTATGGTCCAACTCTCACATCCATACATGACTACTGGAAACACCATAGCTTTGACTATATGGATCTTTGTTGGCAAAATAATCTCTCTGGTTTCTAATACACTGTCTAGTTTGGTCATAGCTTTTCTTCCAAGGAGTAAGCATCTTTTAATTTCATGGCTGCTGTCACTGTCCACAGTAATTTTGGAGCCAAAGGAAATAAAGTCTGTCACTGTTTCCATTCCCCGCCCCCCATCTATTTGCTATGAAGCGATGGGACTGGATCTTACTGTTTGAATGTTGAGTTTTAGGGCAGCTTTTTTGCTTTCCTCTTTCACCTTCATCAAGAGACTCTTTAGTTCCTCTTTGCTTTTGCCATTAGGGTGGTATCATCTGTATATCTGAGGTTGTTGATATTTCTCCCACAATCTTGATTCTGGCTTATAAGTCATGTAGCCTGGCATTTTGCATGATGTACCCTGCATAGAAGTTAAATAAGCAGTGTGACAATATACAGCCTTGACATACTCCTTTCCCAATTTATTTTATTTTATTTTAGTTTTAGTATAAATTTATTTATTTTAATTTGAAGCTAATTACTTTACAATATTGTATTGGTTTTGCCACACATCAACATGAATGCACCACGGGTGTACACATATTCCCTATCCTGAACCCCCCTCCCACCTCCCTGCCCATACCATCCCTCTGGGTCATCCCAGTGCACCAGCTCCGAGCATCCTGTATCATGCGTCAAACCTGGACTGGCGATTCATTTCACATATGATAATATTCATGATTCAATTCCATTCTCCCAAATAATCCCACCCTCGCCCTCTCCCACAGAGTCCAAAAGACTGTTCTATACATCTGTGTCTCTTTTGCTGTCTCGCATACAGGGTTATTGTTACCATCTTTCTAAATTCCATATATATGCATTAATATACCGTATTGGTGTTTTTCTTTCTGGCTTACTTCACTCTGCATAATAAGCTCCAGTTTCATCCACCTCATTAGAACTGATTCAAATGTATTCTTTTTAATGGCTGAGTAATACTCCATTGTGTATATGTACCACAGTTTTCTTATCCATTCGTCTGCTGACGGACATCTAGGTTGCTTCCATGTCCTGGCTATTATAAACAGTGCTGCGATGAACATTGGGGTACATGTGTCTCTTTCAATTCTGGTTGTCCATCATTCTATGTCCAGTTCTGTTGCTTCTTCACTTGCACTTTATATTTAGAACTGTTTTATTTGCTTTTTTGTTTTTTAAAATCTTTTTAGCAGTACTGCTCATCATGCGGAATCTTAATTCCCTGACCAGAGGTGGAACCTGCATCCCCTGCATTGGCAGCATGGAGTCTTAACCACTGGATCACCAGGAAGATCCCCTAAAGCTGTTTTAAAGTTACAAAAAATTGAGCAACAGTACGAAGAGTTTTCCCCATCGCCCTATCAACTATTATCAACATCTTGCATTAGTATGGTATATTTGTTACAAATAACAAACCTATATATACCATATCTTTTTATCCATTCCTCTGTTGATGGGCATTTATGTTGCTTCCATGTCTTAGCTATTGTAAACAGTCCTGCAATGAACACTGGGGTATGTGCTGATTTAGGGGCATCTATCTTAACTTCCAACCTCTTGGTGGTGCAGGGCATTCCCATATCTTGGTAAGCTTTGACAATTCTAGCTTTAGCCTTAAAATGAGTTTGTAGGTTCTATAAAGCTCTATCTCTGCCTCTCACCTCCATAATAACCAGCTCAGTGCTGTGACCCTATCTTTGTGTTTCCTCTTTGTTCCTGGCACTTTAGGATTTTCCTTTCTTACAAGTGCAGCAGTATCTTTTTGCTGTTGTTCTACTTTATCCAGGATTTCTAGGAGTTTCTGACCCAGGAGGAGTTTTAAGTTCATTCAGGGGGCCTTATGTCAAAACAAGAAATCACCGTTCACTCCTGAAATTCCTCTATTCTTACTTTCAAAGTTTTCCTTGGAGTTCACTTTTCAAGGACAATCAGTCCTGTTCATATTGAAAAATACAGTAGAGAACTACATATGTCACCCTCTTATTAGACTATTTGGGGGCATCAAATGAATTTAACCCCCACTCTCCTATTTAAAAACCTCTGTGGTTTTGATCATAAGACGTGCCTGGTTTTCCTAATCTGTTATTCCTTCTTTTGCCATCTCCTTTCTTTATGCTTGACCTTCACGTTGGAGTGCACCAGTGTTGGTCCTCTGCCCTTCTCTATTCCCCAACTTTATTACATCCTTATATAATGTGAACTGAATAATTGTTCCCAAATGTTCACTTCTCCTTTGCCACTAAGAGGATTACTTATTGCTGAGCATTGATGTGTGACATGTAGTGCTATTCCTGCAGGCAGAGTCTACATTTTTTTATTCCATATGACTTGCATTGACTAAAGAAATGTGAATAGAAGTGATGAATGTCAGTTAAGAGTAGATATTTAGAGAGTGATCATGTGTTTCCATAAAGTTTCTTCCTCATTTTCTCTCTGCTGTGAATCTGAGATTTCCCTTTATTAGCTGTTCTTCAGCCTAATTCTGAGACTGAAGAACGAATATATAGCAGGACTGAATGGAGCCCCGCAGAAGCACAACTCTTTCTGTTTCCACAAATAATGTCTGCAGGAAATAGATGATGTTGTTGTGGTAAGCTATTGAAATGTTGGGGTTGTTTGTGACTGCAGCATAATGGAATAGAAACTGAGTGCTATAAGAACCAACTCATCACTGAACATGTATTTCTTCAGCCCTAAACTGTTGACTGAGTTGTAATCTCATGCAAGTAACTTCTTACTGATGATTCCAGTTACACAGTAAAAATGACATCATTGTTAGATACAGAAAATGAGCTATTAAGTAACAAGTAAAAAGTGAAAGAATGACAATAGTCATGATTTTTTATGATCACAGGGGAGCTACTATCTGGGAACTCTCATGCATATTCACTAGCACACATTTAAGGAACTAAATATTTGCAGTTGTGGCCAACTTCCTTTGAATTCTAGAAAACATGACAGTCTCTCCACCGGCTTTCTTTTAGAAGGCCTAATACATTTACCAATTTCAATAAAGCAATTTTTAAAACAAAAATTAGTCATTTACAAGTATGTGTTAATATTTTCAATTGCCATTGGTCCTTGCTCATATGGGAGAGGGTGGGATGATTTGGGAGAATAGCATTGAAACATGTATAATATCATATAAGAATGAATCGCCAGTCTAGGTTCGAGGCAGAGTGCAGGATGCTTGGGGCTGGTGCACTGGGATGACCCGGAGGGATGGTGTTGAGGGGGAGGTAGGAGGGGGGTTCGGGATTGGGAACACGTGTACACCGTGGTGCATTCATGTTGATGTGTGGCAAAACCAATACAATATTGTAAAGTAAAAAAAATAATAATAATAAAAAAAGATAAAAAAACTTTTTGAGTGTTAACCCTATTTGACAGATATTATTAACATTATTTAGAGAAGTTAACATTAAAACTTGAATAAAATGTATCATCATGATTTAACTGTCCAGCAAGTCAAAATAATATGTCACATTTTTGGACATAACGTCACAGGTAGTTATGGAATTTGACTTCAAAACCAGCAGTGAAGTCAGATTTAACTGTATTTGCATGAACCACTTAAATATATTTTATTCTAATTTCATAATGTTCAATTTATTTTTATTTACTCATAAAATGATTGAATTTTTATTGTGAAGTAATGTATATACACATTGAATGAAATAAAAAAATGAAATCTCTTTAAATACAAAAGTAATTCAGTCATTTCCTTAGGATAGAATATGAGGGGGAATAATGAAAAGCTGACTATTGAGAAGGAAAACACATTTTTTCTTAGAAAACATAAGTAAATTCACTATCAATATACATTTACAACACTGAGCACTAGGAACTGGAGCTTTATTTATTAAATTTATGATGATATGAATATTTAGTGTAATTTTGCATACCATAATGTAGCAAGTATTCACTAACAATTATCTTAAAATCTTTTCTCTCATGTATTAGCATACACACAATTATTTTATGTCAAAAATGATTTCAAAATTTTACAGAGGTGTATGTAAAACAAAGAGATTAAAATAAGTGAGAAACTATGGAAGATGGCACGCTAAAGGCAGAACAATAAAAAATCCAAGGGTTTTGTACATTTTCTTAAAGATCAAGTTGTGTCAGTGCATGCTTAGTTGCTTAGTCATGTCTGACTCTTAGAGATCCCATGGACTGCAGACTTCCAGGCTCCCACCCTGGGGATTCTCCAGGCAAGAATACTGGAGTGGGTTGCCATGCGCTCCTCCAGGAAATCGTCCCCAAAGAGGGATCAAAACCAGGTCTCCTGCATTGCAGGTGAATTCTTTGCCATCTGAGACACCAGGGAAGCCCAAAGATCAAGTTAATATCAGCCAAAACAATAGCAAAACATAATTAGTAGTAAGTATTTTAAGATAAAATAGTCTAGTTATTTTTAAACAAGTAGCTATCTAAAACTGAGAAAACTTATTTATGTTATTTCTTCAGTATTGACTCATGAGAGTTCTTTGATAGGCCATTGTGATAATCATTACTGCGGCTCTTTGCTATCTGTTTCTCCTCTCCTTCTGGGTATAGGGGAGCCTGAAGTTCCTTGACTGCTCAGCTTTGAATGGGACAATAGAGGTAGGTGTTATCAGTGAGTTTTTAGCTTAGGTGACATGGGTCACTTCTGGGCTATAATATTGGGTTGGCCAAAAAGTTCGTTCTAGATTTTCCGTAACATGGTATGGATAAAACTCAAAGGAACTTTTTGGCCAAGCCCATGTTTAATTGTTGGCATGAAATCCTTTAGTGATCTCTATCCCTTTGGCTTGGGAGAAGGCAATGGCACACCACTCCAGTATTCTTGCCTGGAAAATCCTATGGATGGAGGAGCCTGGTAGGCTGCAGTCCATGGGGTCGCTAAGAGTAGGATACAACCGAGCGACTTCACTTTCACTTTTCACTTTCATGCATTGGAGAAGGAAATGGCAACCCACTCCAGTGTTCTTGCCTGGAGAATCCCAGGGATGGGGGAGCCTGGTGGGCTGCCGTCTATGGGGTCGCACAGAGTTGGACACGAAACAACCTAGATGTCCATCAGCAGATGAATGGATAAGAAAGCTGTGGTACATATACACAATGGAGTATTACTCAGCCGTTAAAAAGAATTCATTTGAATCAGTTCTGATGAGATGGATGAAACTGGAGCCAATTATACAGAGTGAAGTAAGCCAGAAAGAAAAACACCAATACAGTATACTAACACATATATATGGAATTTAGGAAGATGGCAATGACGACCCTGTATGCAAGACAGGAAAAAAGACACAGATGTGTATAACGGACTTTTGGACTCAGAGGGAGAGGGAGAGGGTGGGATGATTTGGGAGAATGGCATTCTAACATGTATACTATCATGTAAGAATTGAATCGCCAGTCTATGTCTGACGCAGGGTGCAGCATGCTTGGGGCTGGTGCATGGGGATGACCCAGAGAGATGTTGTGGGGAGGGAGGTGGGAGGGGGGTTCATGTTTGGGAATGCATGTAAGAATTAAAGATTTTAAAATTTAAAAAATAATAATAAAAATTAAAAAAAAAAGTGACTTAGCAGCATCCCTTTGGCTCAGAGATTAGTGACATTTGAGATGGTGAATGTCCCATCTGTCCTAATCTTTAAGTGACTACAGTGAAGAAAGCACCCTCCCTCTGACATTTATGAACATGAAACCTTAGGGAGAAGTACACCTTTGCTATTTTAAGTCACTGAGATTTTGCAAGTTGTTTCTTACTACAGTATAACCCAGCCCTATGCTGACTAGTCCAGTCCTCATTTAGGATACATTAAGAAATGTAGTTACCTATCCTCAACAACACCCTAAAAAAATGCCATTCTTAAAAAAAAAAAAAAGGTTAGTGGCATGAATAAAACCAAGAACAATATAATGATGATTTCCTGGAGGGTCAAAACTCTTGTGATCACTGCACTTAATTTTATTATGATTTAATCCAAGAATTACATTTAAAGCAGTGCTATACAGTAGATGCATAATGAAAGTTACATATATAAGTAACATGTAAAATTAATTTCAATGACTTGTCTCCTTTAGCCCAATATGTAGGAAATATTATCATTTTACCATGTGATCAATATTAAATTTTGATGATGTGATAGTTAACATTTTTTGGTACTAAGTCTTTGAAATCCAGTGGATTCAAATGTGTCAAATGACACATATGACATAGCTCATTTCAGACTGGCCACACTTCAAGGGTCCAATTGCCACATGTGGCTAGTGGCTACAGGACTGGACAATGCAGCTTTATAGGTTTTAGAATGTAATGAGACAAGTAATATGCACAGCCTTCAGATGCTCTTTTATAAATCATATTTTTTATTTGTACTTTTAGTAGACTATGACTAACAAAGATATTTAAGGTCATATTCTTTTGTAAGAACACAGGATGAAGCTATCCTTTGCAAATGAATTTAAACAAATCTCTATACTTCATAAATGAGTAAAACGCATGTTTGACACCTTATACAAAAATTGAGTAAACTGGGCACCTACCTATGTACATGAAAAGTACCTATCCAGCAATAATTGTCAGTAAGATCAACATTTTCCTTGACACAACACATGAATCTTTTTTTATCACGTGGAGGTAAATGGGAATTTAGGATACAAAGTTCTATCGCATAAAGCATAATTACAATAATTTTAGTTTGGAAAATATTTAATGCATTCAAGCCAGTCAAATTCTATGACTACAAATATGAAAGTATCTATCAGTCATCTATATAGTTTTAAGTTTTGTAACAAATATGGATCTCCCAGGATAATCTGCTTATAAATTATATACCTAAATAAAATGATTTGACCTACTACAGAAAATTACTAGATATAAACAATGCTTGGGAATGTGTCAAAAGTGATTTTTGTTATAGAATAGTTGGGTATGAGTCATTCTTTCTACTGATAGTTATATTGCAAGCAAAGCCAAAACAATGCCATTATTCTATAGGAAAATATCCACTTTGCTGTTGATCTCAATGGATAGGAAATACAACTAGGACATTCAGAATGGTTTTGTCAGGAATATAAATGTGAAAAAGAAAAGAAGGCAGAATGCACCACTGTTTTTTTCCACCATGAATTATTACTAAGTCTGACAATAGACTACTCAATCATTTTAACTTTTGCAGAAATTGATATAAGCATAAGTATCTGGGGGCCAATATTGAATTGATACAGTATATCCTTTATAGAAAGTGAGAGGTCAAGAAAGAAAAGTGAACATGATCGTATTCACTAATAGATTTCTCCATGGGGTAGTAAAGAATAAAATACAGTATTGAAATAACTTTGCCTAGGCCAACCTTATCCTCATGTAGAATATTAGCCAAATAATCCAAAGTGGATTATCCCATGTAAAATTTGATTGGATTAAACTGAATACTCTCTCAATATAAAAAGTAGAAATTGAGAAGTTGGAAAAGTTTGAAATTTTTCTTTTATTGAAATGTAGTTGATTTATAATAGAAATGTAATTGATTTATAATAAATATTGTGTTAGTTTCAGTTATACAGCAAAGTGATTCAGTTATATATATATATGTGTATATATATATATACATACACATATTTTTGAATTAGTATTATCACAAGATATTATATATAGTTCCCTGTGTTCTACAGTAAATCTTTGTTGCTTACTTATTTTATATATAGTAATTCGTATCTGTTAATCCCATACTCCTAGTTTACCCCTCCCTCACTCCCTTTCCCCTTTGGTACCCATAGGTTTGTTTTCTTTTTCTTTTTTTAGTTTCTGTATTATTTGTTTTCTTTTTCTTTCTTTTTTTTTTTTTTTTTTTTTTTGGTCAGGAGATTTGACTTTATTTATTTATTTATTTTTTTACTTTACACTATTGTATTGATTTTGCCATAGGTTTGTTTTCTATGTCAGTGAGTCTGTTTCTGTTTTGAATATACATATTTTTGTAATATTGTTTAGATTCCATCTGTAAGTGATGTCATATTATATTTGTTTTTCTCTATCTGACTTGCTTCACTTAGTATGACATCCTCCAGTTCCATCTACATTGCTACAAATGGCAATATTTCATTCTTTTGCTTGGCTGATTAATATTCCATTGTATGTATATTGCACATATTCTTAATTCAGTCGTCTGTTGATGGGCACTCGGGTTGTTTCCATGTCTTCGACATTGTACATGGTGCTGCTATGAATTTTGGGTGCATATATTTTTTCAAATTAGAGTTTTCATCTTTTCCAGATATATGCCCAGGAATGGGATTGCTAGATCATGCAGTAGCTCGATTTTGAATTTTTCAAGGAATCTTCAGACTGTTTTCTACAGTGCCAGTGCCAGTTTACATTCCCACCAAGAGTAGTATAGGAGAGGTCCCTTTTCTCCACATCCTCTCCATCATTTATTTGTAGACTTTTGGATGATGGCCATTCTGAATGGTGGGCTTCCCAGGTGGCACAGTGGTAAAGAATCTGCCTACCATTGCAGGAGATGCAGGAGATGCAGGTTAGATTGCTGAGTCAAGGAAGATCCCCTGGAGGAGGACATGGCAACCCATTGCAGTATTTTTGTTAGAAAAATTCCATGGACAGAGGATACTGACAGGCTACAGTCATGGGGTCGCAAAGAGTCAGACATGACTGAAAGACTGAGCACAAATTCTGACCCATGTGAAGTGATACCTCATTGCAATTTTGATTGGCATTTCCCTAATTATTAGCGATGTTGAGCGTCTTTTCATGTGCTTGTTGGCCATCTGTGTGTCTTCTTTGAAGAAATGTCTACTTAGGTCTTCTACCTTTTTTGTTGATTGGGTTGTTTGTTTTTTTGATATTGAGTTTTATGATCCGTTTGCTTATTTTGGATATTACCCCCTTGTCAATAGCATTGTTTGCAAGTATTTTCTCCCATTCTATAGATTGTCTTTTCATTTTGCTGATGGTTTCTTTTGCTGTGCAAAAGCTTATAAATTGGATTAGGTTCCATTTGTTTACTTTTGCTTTTATTTCTTTTGCCTTGGAAAACTGACCTAAGAAAACATTGCTATGATCTTTGTCAAAGAATGTTTTGTGTATGTTCTCTTCTAAGGCTTTTACAGTGTTGTGTTTTATATTGAGGTCTCCAAACCATTTCAAAGTTATTTGTGTATATGTTGTGGAGGAGTGTTCTAATTTTATTGATTTACATATAGCTGTCTAGCTTTCTTAATACTACACTTACTATAGAGGCAGTCTTTTCTCCATTGTATATTCTTGCCTCCTTTGTCATAGATTAACTGACCATAGGTGTGTGGGTTTATTTCTGGGCACTCTATTCTGTTTCATTGGTCTATGTATCTGGTCTTGTGCCAATACCATGGTTCTTTAATTACTGTAGCTTTGTAGTGTTATCTGAAGTCTGGATGGGTTATGCTTCCAGCTTTGTTCTTTTTCCTCATGATTGCCTTGTCAATTCTGGGTCTTTTGTGGTTCCATATAAATCTTAGTATTGTTTGTGAAAAATGTCACCAGTATTTTGACAAAGATCACATTAAATTGGGTAGTATGGCCATTTTAACAATATTAATTCTTCAACACCATGAGCATGGTTTATGGTTTCATTTCTTTGAAACATCTTTACTTTCTTTTACAGTGTTTTATAGTTATCAGCATATAAGTCTTAACCTCCTTGCTTAAGTTTATTCCTAGGTATTTTTTATGTAATTTAAATGGGATTTTTTAAACTTTTTCTTTCTTTCTTTTTTTGGTTCTACTCAATTATAATTGAGTAATACAACTTACTAAATGCATTTGTCAAGAGAATGGGAAACCTTGATAAGTTGGCATAATTAGGAATGTCATCATAATTAGGAATGTCATCATTCCTGTTAAATTTAAATTTGTGAATAACTTATTTAACTGTGAATATTCCATCATCTATATGAGTAAGCTATGACCTACAGAGATTAAATAACTTCCCATAAATTATCCTGTTAGTTAATAGAAGAACACAAACTTATCAGGTAATCTATGTGCAAATTTTAATTAACTGATGCCCACTTTAGGATTTAGTGCTGCCATAATAAAATAGCACAGACTGGATGATTGAAACAACAAAGATTGATTTCTTACTGTTCTGAAGGCTGGAAGTCTAAGATCAAGGTGTCATGGGTTCGTCTTCTTCTTAGGCCTCTCTCTTTGTCTTGCAGATGGACACCTTCCTATTGTATTTTCAGGTGGCCTCTTTCTCCGTGTGCATGCATCCTTAGTGTCCGTTCCTCTTCTTATAAAGAAGTTAGTTATATTGGATCAAATCCTCATGCATATGACCTCATTTAACTCTAATTGCACCTTTAAAGGCCCTATCTTCAGAGATAGTCATGATGGGGTTTACGACTTCCTAACTGAATCTTGAGGTGATACAGTGCAGTCCATATGAGGGTTCAAGTTGGTGTTCCTGAGGACATGTCCTTATGTTGCCTTCATATTCTTGAGGCAAAATGTACTCTTTACTAATGAATTGAATTTCCTCGAGTCTCCCATTTCTTCAGTTCTTACTTATAACTATATTGCCCATATTTTCTTCATATTCCCTTATATAAGTTTCAGAAAGAAAGAGAGAGATGAATCCAATTGGCTTAACCCATCTTTCAAAGGAAGAAAATACCATAGGTTTGAGAAGAAGAAAGGAGATTGTCTTTTGTAAGTTCAATTTCTACTTTTGGTCTATGCAGTGATGACCAATACAAGCTTTTTTTTCCTTCTATTTTTAATTTTTATTTTATATTGATGTACAATGTTGCATTGTAAACCAACTTATTTCAGATGTAAAGCCACTTGAATCAATTATACATATACATACATACACCTAACAGACCTAAGAGAAGCAGAAGATATTAAGAAGAGGTGGCCAGAATACACAGAAGACCTATGCAGAAAAGATATTCATGACCCAGAGAATCACGATGGTATGATCACTCACCTAGAGCCAGACATCATGGAATGTGAAGTCAAGTGGGCCTTAGGAAGCATCACTACGAACAAAGCTAGTGGAGGTGATGGAATTCCAGTTGAGCTATTTCAAATCCTAAAAGATGATGCTGTGAAAGTGCTGTACTCAATAAGTGTTGCACTCAATAAGCCAGAAAACTTGGAAAACTCAGCAGCAGCCACAGGACTGGAAAAGGTCAGTTTTCATTTCAACCCCAAAGAAAGGCAATGACAAAGAATGTTCAAACTACCGCATAATTGTACTCATCTCGCACTCTAGTATGGACAAGGAAATGGCAACCTACTCCAGTAACCTTGTCTGGAAAATCTCATGGACAGAGGAGCCTGGTGAGCTACAGTCCATGGGGTTGCAAAGAGTCAGGCATGACTGAGTGACTAACACTTACACATGCTAGTAAAGTAATGCTCGAAATTCTCCAAGCCAGGCTTCCAAAGTATGTGAACTGTGAACTTCCAGATGTTCAAGCTGGATTTAGAAAAGGCAGCAGAACCAGAGATCAAATTGCCAACATCCGTTGGATCATCAGAAAAGCAGCAGAGTTCCAGAAAACATCTACTTCTGCTTTATTGACTAGGCCAAGCTCTGACTGTGTGGATCACCACAAACTGTGGAAAATTCTTAAAAAAGATAGGAATACCATCCCACCAGACCTGCCTCTTGGGAAATCTGTATGCAGGTCAAGAAGCAGTTAAAACTGGACATGGAACAACAGACTGGTTCCAAATAGGAAAAGGAGTACATCAAGGCTGTATATTGTCACCCTGCTTATTTAACATATGCAGAGTACATCATGAGAAACGCTGGGCTGGATGAAGCACAAGCTGGAATCAAGATTACCAGGGGAAATATCAATAACCTCAGATATGCAGATGACACCACCCTTATGGGAGAAAGCGAATAAGAACTAAAGAGCCTCTTGATGAAAGTGAAAGAGGAGAGTGAAAAAGTTGGCTTAAAACTCAACATTTAGAAAATGAAGATCATGGCATCTGGTCCTATCACTTCATGGCAAATAGATGGGGAAACAATGGAAACACTAAGAGACTTTCCTTTTTTGACTCCAAAATCACTGCAGATGGTGACTGCAGCCATGAAATTAAAAGTTGCTTGCTTCTTGGAAGAAAAGTTATGATCAACCTAGACAGCATATTAAAAAGAACTTTGCTGCCACAGGTCCATCAAGTTAAAGCTACGGTCTTTCCAGTAGTCATGTATGGATGTGAGAGTTGGACTCTCAAGAAAGCTGAGTGCCAAGAATTGATGCTTTTGAACTGTGGTGTTGGAGAAGACTCTTGAGAGTCCCTTGGAGTGCAAGGAGATCTAGCCAGTCCATCCTAAAGGAAATCAGTCCTGAATATTCACTGGAAGGACTGATGTTGAAGCTGAAACTCCAATACTTTGACCACCTGATGTGAAGAACTGACTCATTGGAAAAGACCCTGATGGTGGGAAAGATTGAAGGCAGGAGGAGAAGGGGTCGGCAAAGGATGAGATGGTTGGATGGCATCACTGACTGGATGTACATGAGTCTGAGTAAGCTCTTGGAGTTGGTGACGGACAGGGAGGCCTGGCATGCTGCAGTCCATGGGGTCACAAAGAGCTGGACATGACTGAGTGACTGAACTGAACCTACTGTTTTGGCTACTGCAAACAGTGATGCAATCAATATTGGGGTGCAGGTATCTTTTTGAAGTATGATTTTCTCTAGATATATACCTAGGAGTGGCATTGCTGGGCCATATAATAGTTCTATTTTTAGTTTTTTAAGGAACCTCCATAGTGGGTGTACCAACTTACATTCCCACCAACAATGCAAGAAGGTTCCCTTCTCTCCACACCCTCTCCAGCATTCATTGTTTATAGATTTTTTGAGGATAAATGTGAGGTGATACCTCATTGTAGTTTTGATTTACATTTCTACATTAATTAGCAATGTTGAACACCTTTTTGTGTGCTTTTTGGCCATCTGCATGTCTTCTTTGGAGAAATGTCTGTTTAGATCCTCTGCCCGTTTTTTGATTGGACTTTTTGTTTTCTGATATTGAGCTGCATGAGCCGTTTGTATATTTTGGAGATTAATCCATTGCCATTACTTTCTCTGATATTTCACTATTAGTGTGTAGAAATGTAACAGATTCCTGTATATAAATCTTGTATCTTGCTACCTTGTTGAATTAATTTATTAGTTTTAGTAGTTTTTGTGTGGAGTCTTTAGGGTTCTCTATATAGAGTATCATGTCATCTGTAAATAGTGATACTTTTACCTCTTTGAAAAGATTTGAATTTTTCATTCCAATTGATCTTAAAGAGACATGTCCCAAAGGAGAAAATTTTCACCAAGTATTTATTTGTCTGGAGCTTCCCTCATAGCTCAGTTGGTAAAGAATCCACCTGCAATGAAGAAGACCCAAGTTCGATTCCTGGGTCAGGAGGATCTGCTGGAGAAGGAATAGGCTACCCACTACTCACTATTTATTTGTCTTTGACTTTTAAATAAGTTTATGTTCTGGTTGGGTTTCCCTGGTGGCTCAGACAGTAAAGAATCCTGAGCCTGCAGTGCAGGAGACCTGGGTTCGAGCCCTGGGTTGGGAAGATCCCCTTGAAAAAGGATAGGCTGCACACTCCAGTATTCTTGGGCTTCCCTGGTGGCTCAGATGGTAAAGAATCCATCTGCAATGAGGGAGACCTGGGTTCAGTCCCTGGCTTGGGACAATGCCCTGGAGGATGGCATAGCAACCCACTCCAGTATTCTTGCCTGGAGAATCCCATGGACAGAGGAGCCTGGTGGGCTACAGTCCATGGGGTCTCAGAGTCAGACAAGACAGAGCACCTAAGCACAGCCCAACATGTTCTGGTTATTTATTTCTGTGTAATAAATTACTTCAAAGTGCAATGGAATTAAACAACTGTTCTATTTTGCTCAGGAATCTGGGTCAGGAATTGTGAAAGCACTCCCTGAATGGGTCTTACTTGGGAATTCTCATCTGTAATCTGGAGCTGCTGTGACTGAAGTCTCAACTGGGCATGACATCCAAAAGGGCTCATTTATAAGGTTGGTACTTGATATTGTTTTTTGTCTGGGATCTTTGAGGTAGTTGGCTAGAGCACCTAAAGTGACTTCTCTAGCATGGTGGCCTCAGGATAGTCATACATTTTTATAAGGTGCTGGCTTCTTAATGATCTAATATTGGAAGTCACACAGCATCAGATCTTCCGCCCTCTTTTAGTCAAAGCAGTTACAATGTTGTCTAAATGAAAGAGGAAGGGAAATTGACCCCACCCCTAGATGAGAAGAGAGCTGACAAAACTTAATATATAAAGAAATACTGGAATGGTCCAGTCAGGAGATCTAGAATGGATAAAAGTCAGGATCACTGTATTTCTTTGGCTAGTACATGGGACAACATTTACCTGCTGGGTAGATATTGCAAAGAAATGAGAGGTCTAATTAAATAAGGCCTATTTAATTCTAGTTCTAAGATTTTTTTCACTTTACAATAGTAATTCACATACTTGTTTTGCTACTAGATTTGGCACACTATAGTAGGAGACTTTATAGGATGAGACTGTATGGAAATGAGATTTTAAAGTCTTCTTCACAAATGAAAGCCAATATTCCCTTTTCATTATTTAAAAAATATAAAATAAATTTTTTAAAAATAAATTTTAAAATAACACAGAATACCATGGAGTATTTTTAAAGTAATTGCAGTTAAGAAGAAAACATGCCCTGCTCTAACTCCTCAAATAGATGATCAGTGTTATAATTCAGTTTGTGTCAGTAAGATATATTTTCTGTAATTTAAATACATATATCAACAATGGTTGTTATACATATTTTAAAAAGTTTTAACAAGCAGTGGGTGAGGTGGATTAGTCTTTTTTTCCCCTAAATTTATATATGTTTTATTTTTGGATATATCATAAAATAATCATCTTCCACTGCAGCAATTTACATGGGCCAGTTTTCCAAATATAAATTAAGCAATTACAATGTTCTATTTAAAAATTCATTATTTTAATTTTTTACTAAGTATCAGAATTTTTGTGATTTTTCCCCCTAATTTTGCTTAGTTTTTTATTTAGCTACTGTTATAACTAGGTATGTCAGGAAGTATTTCTAAACTTTAATTGAAATGTTAATGTGGATTTAAAATGAATATGTTTTAGTATTTCTACAAAATAAAACACATAACTTTGCTGTATGTTTATACATGGTGTACCCAAAGTTCCTTTGTGAACACATAGCACTTATACAATTGTTTATATACATTGTTTCACAAAGCTCTTTGTGGACACATATTATGTATACAGTTCTCTATATATATATTGTGTACCTAAGTTTGTTTGTAGACACAGATTATGTATATAGTGTGTATATGTATTGTGTCCTAAAGATCCTTTGTGGACACATAGAACATCCAAAGTTGTGTGTGTGTGTGTGTGTGTGTGTGTGTGTGTGTGTGTGTGTGGGTGGGTGGTATACACAAGGTTCTGAGGTAGACATATATTATGTACACAGTTGTGTGTATACATTGTGTACACCAAGTTTTTTTGTGTACACATATTATATACACAGTTGCTATATAAGTGCTGTCTCTCTTGGGGGTTGTTTGGCTTCTTCAATCAGCCTCCTGAATCACAGAACTCCTATTGTTAAATCAGTTCCCATAAACCAGGTTACTCCCATTTATTAGATCAACCCATTTAAAAATCCTGACCTCCCCCCATTAAATCAATCATCTTTATTAAATGTCCTAATGCCCATTGTACCAATCAAACTGCTTAGGTTTCCTGACCCCTATTAAATCCATCTGCCTTCTTAAGACTCCTGACGCCCACTAAGAAGGATGATTGATTTAATTAGGGTCACCATATGTTAGAAGTCAGATTGACTAAATGAAAGTACAGCCAAGTCGGGTGTGGTTCCCTGTAGGGGTAGCTCAGGTTACTGTTGGGGACCTATGAACCCCTCCTGGGGTACACAGTTGTGTATATGCAATGGGTACACAAAGTTCCTTTCAATTATTCTTAAGTGCAGTGCTTTCAACTCTAGATATTTTCATGGAATATTTATTAAGAAGGCTCTTTAAAAAATATGCTCAGGAAAAATATTTATGTTCTTGTTCTGGTCCCTTTATATTTTTTTTCCCCATCTGTGATGGCTATGTATTAACAGAAGTTAATAGGAACTATGTTCTGTGAATTCCCTTCACTATGTATTTCTGGGCTGCTGTTGGTTTCAGAGATAATGTGCACACTATTTAGAAGGCAAAAGTGAAGTCCTAGACTTTGCTTTGCTCTAAGGGAGGGTAAAAGACAAGGCCTCTTGTAGAGGTTGTCACTGAGGTATCAGCCTACCATGATGGTATGACAGCCAGTCATGCACCTCTTTGAACTGCCACATCCCTCTCCTCTGAATCCTGGGCCAGGTTTTGGAGCAGTTCTATGGTGAAGGTAACCCCCAATCCTGCAGTGACCCACATAGTTAAAGATAGAGGTAATAAAAGATAGGAACAGGATTCTGGTTTGTCTTCATTTTCTTCAATTTGTCCTCACAGGTGTCAGTTTGCCCAGTATGTCCTTGTGAATTTCAGTTTGCCCTCGTTGTTTCAGGCACAACACCAGGTGCAGAAAAGCAGGAGTCTTGTATAAACTGTTCAACCAACTTCCACAATAGCATAACATGTAAGACCAGAAGAGAGCTCTTATCCCATGTCACATCTCATGGTTCTGTGTGTCTGATCAAGCCTTGACTCATGTGTTATCTGTGATCACCAGCCTCTGAGATGGTGCCCAATGGCCCCCCATCTCCTGGTTTTCACCTCTTACATAACTCTCTTCCACATTGTCTCAGTGTTGGTCTGTGTAACAAATGAAATAAAACGGAAGTGCCTTTGGAATCTCTAAGTCTTAGAAGGCATTGTGACTGCCTGCTTGCTTGTGCTCTCTCTCTGGAATTACCTGCTTTAGAAGGAAGGTAGGTGCCCTATCATGAGCAATCTTATAGAGAGGCTCACATTGAGAACCTGAAGCCTCCTGACAATAGCCATGCGAATGAGCTTAGGAGGAGATCTTCCAGCCCCAGTCAACGTTTTAAGTAACTGCGGCTTTACTCAGCACTTCAACTGCAATCTTGTAAGAGACTCTGAGCCAGAACCACACAGCTAACTCACTCGTAAATTTTTGAATTTCAGAAACTGTGATCTGGTAAATGTTTGTTTGAAACCACTAAGTTTGGGAGATGTCTTATGTAGCAATAGATAATAAACAAACTATTCAAATGTAGTTGTTGAAACCAAAGTTTAAGTGAAAAATCCAAATATTTCTAAAACCATAGAAATCTTGTCATGCTTTCTAAGCATATTACTTATTTACTGAAAGAGCTCTCAGAAACATCATGAGAAAATATAAAAATGGACTTTTACTCTAGATGATTGTTAAGAAAAAAAATTTAAGAAAAAACTCCTCTAAGTACTTTATTTTTTAATTGGGATATAATTGATTTACAATGTTGTGTTAATTTCTGCTGTACTACAAATTGAATCAGTTATTATATGTATACATATATCTCCTCCCTCTTGGATCTCCCTTCCCCCCACCCCACCCCTCTAGGTCATCACAGAGCATTGAGCTGAGCTGCCTGTGCTATATAGCAGCTTCCCACTAGCTAAAAACATCTACTTCTGCTTTATTGTCTATGCCAAAGCCTTTGACTGTGTAGATTACAACAAGCTATGGAATATTCTTCAAGAGATGGGAATACCAGACCACCTGACATGCATCCTCAGAAATCTGTATGCAGGTCAAGAAGCAACAGTTAGAACTGGACATGGAACAACAGACTGGTTTCAAATAGGGAAAGGATCATGTCAAGGCTGTATATTGTCACCGTGCTTATTTAACTTATATGCAGAGTACATCATGCAAAATGCCGGGCTGGCTGAAACACAAGCTGGCATCAAGATTGCTGGGAGAAATATCAATAACCTCAGATATGCAGATGATACCACCCTTATGGCAAAAAGTGAAGAAGAACTAAAGAGCCTCTTGATGAAAGTGAAAGAGGAGAGTAAAAATGTTGGCTTAAAACTCAACATTCAGAAAATGAAGATCATGGCACCTTGTCCCATCACTTCATGGCAAAATTTATTTTGGGGGGGAATAATAGAAATAGTGACAGACTTTATTTTTTTGGGTTCCAAAGTCACTGCAGATGGTGACTTCAGCCATGAAATTAAAAGAGGCTTGCTTCTTGGAAGAAAAGATATGACCAACCTAGACAGCATATTAAGAAGCAGAGACAGTACTTTGCCAACAAACAGACATCTAGTCAAAGCTATGGTTTTTCCAGTAGTTGTGTATGGATGTTAGAGTTGGACTCTAAAGAAAGCTGAGCGCTGAAGAATTGATGCTTCTGAACTGTGGTGTTGGAGAAGATCCTTGAGAGTCCTTTGGACTGCAAGGAGATCCAACCAGTACTTCCTAAAGGAAATCAGTCCTGAATAAGCTGAAACTCCAATACTTTGGCTACCTGATGTGAAGAACTGACTCACTGGAAAACACCCTGATGCTGGGAAAGCTTGAAGGCAAGAGGAGAAGGGGACGGCAGAGGAAGAGATGGTTGGATGGCATCATTGACTGGAGGGACATGAGTTTGAGTAAGCTTTTGGAGTTGGTGATGGACAGGGAGGCCTGGCGTGCTGCAGTCCATGAGGTCACAAAGAGTTGGACACGACTGAGTGACTGAATTGAACTGATCTTTTTTACATGTGGTAATGTAATTCTCTGAAAATTCTTAAGACACTGTAAACACATATGACACTGTAAGATACATTTCCTTAGTAAATAAATAATAGCTTTTTGAAAATAATTACTAAATGAAAAAGTTTATTTAAAAACAACCATATAAAATTTTTTTATTGAGGTATAGTTGATTTACAATGTAGTATTGTTTTCTGGTTTACAACAAAGTGATTCTGTTTTATATATACATGTATTCTTTTCACTTATAGGTTATTGTAAGATATTGAATATAGTTCCCTATGCCATACAGTAGGTCTGTGTTGTTTATCTATTTTATATATGTGATAAAGTGATATGTACCTGTTAATCCCAAACTCCTAATTTGTCCCTCTCATCTTCCCCTTTGGTAACCATTAGTTTGTTTTCTATGTCTGTGAGTCTGTTTCTGCGAAAACAAAAAACAACAACAAAAAAACACATTTAGTTTGCTTAGTACTAGGAAACATGAAATAAAAGGAAAACATTTAAAAAAGAAAGAGAAGCTAATCTCAAGGATCAAAAGAAAACATGCAAAATTTTAGAGCTCTTACTTGGGTTTCATTATACTCCACCAAGGTTACTTTGAATTAAATAAAACATAATTAGCACTTTAATTCCCATTGTCTATGTTTCCTTTCAGGCTGTGTTATGCTATTATTGGAACTCAATACACAGTGCAACTTCTTTACTGTTATTATTATTAACTTTTGGCTCCATTGTAAAGCAAGTGGGATCTTAGTTAGCTCCCTGATCGGGGATTGAGCCTGCACCCTCTGCATTGGAAGCACAGAGTCTTAACCTCTGGACCACTAGGGACATCCCTGCAACTTCTTCTAATCCTTTAATTGCAGGGCTTTTTATTTAATGCCACAGGACACACCCTGTAAAATAGACAGCTAATGGCAATTTGCTGTATGACTCGAAACTCAAACTGGGGCTCTGTAACAACCTAGAGGGGTGGAGTGGGGAGGGAGGTGAGAGGGATGTTCAAGTGGGAGGGGACATGAGTAAACCTATGGTTGATTCATGTTTATGTTTGGTAGAAACCAATGCAATACTGTAAAGCAATTATCCTTCAATTAAAAAGAAATTCATTTTTAAATTTGAAAAAGAAAAAAGTATATAATTATTAAAAAATAAAAACAAAACAAAGTATAAAACAAGTTTAATTAACCTCTTACATCAGTGAACAAATTTTAGTAAAATGAGAATACGCTGCATCAGCTTTATTACCATTCTGTTCTTTGACTTTCCTAGTAAAGGTTGTGGAAGATATGTTTTAAGGGAAGATGACTTTAGATATTTCAAAAATAACAAAGCTGGTCCATAATGTTGCAGAAGGAGATTACTCTCCTTTGGACAGCTACCCTGAGTATGGGCTCTCCCTACTGTCTAAAGAGAGATTATTTACAATTCATGTCAAAATCAAGTATGAGAAAAAGCTTCAAAAAATGCAGTCACAGTAATTTTATCTTTATTTACATTTAAACATATATTTATTGTTTTGCATGATAAAAACACTGGTATTTATTATATGAAAAGATTATAAATGGAAAGACTTAAGAATCTCCCTCTCTCCTTTCCTTTCTACTGTGGAATCAATACTTGCTGTCCAGTAAATGTCCTTCACTTATTTCTGCATATTTATACAAATGAATGAACACACACACATCCAAGCAACACGCCATATATATAGGTACCAAATAAGTAAGTGTGTATGTTAGATGACTTTACGTCTACATGTATAAATTTGGAGTTTCTGTCTTTTTAGCCAGAAGACAGGAATGATTTTGTTTTCCTTAACAGCCATAGGCATTTTTGGAAGCATAGGACGCCACATGCCATCTCTTGTGCTACTTGGTGCAACTTGCTGAAAATGAGACAGCAGTTTCTGATTGCTATATGCCAGGTTGCCATATCAGCTGCCGCTTCTGTTCCTGGTTTCCATAGAGTGGTTTTATAGTAGTACTTGAGAAAATTGGTTTTGACATTGGTATTTTATAATGCATATGAACTTAGTGACAACAGATTATGGCAGATTCCGACAACCAGTGGAATGGAAACTCTCAGAAATCTCTGACGTCTTGGTGAGAAGCTCTCTTAACTTCACAGTATCTTCCCTCTGTGGTATTTAGGCACTTGATTCCATTCAAAGATGTCACCTCCAACAAGTTTTACCTCTCCTTTTCTAGATTCATTATTTTTTAGTGCATAAAAAATTACTCTAACACTTAGTGTCTTAGAACATTTGAGATCTCACAGATTCTGTGGATTAGGAATCCAGGCACAGCTTAGCCCGAATGAGTCAGTTCAGCAGTTCTCACTGGCTGCAAGCATCTCGAGGCTCAAAGAGGGAAGGATGTATCTCCAAGGCTTTAGGGATGAGTTCCTTTCTGGCTGTTGGGTGGTGACCTCCCTCAGTTCCTTGCCGTGTGGACCTTTCCATCAGGCAGCTTACAACATGGCAGCCAGCTGCTTCAGAGCAAGAGAGAATGAAGCAAGACAGAAGCCAGAGTCTTTTATCATATCCTCTGGAGAAGGAAATAGCAACACACTACAATAGTCTTGCCTGGGAAATCCCATGGACAGAGGTGCCTGGTGGTCTACAGTCCATAGGGTCACAAAAATGTTGGACATGAATTAGGGACTAAACAACAACAACAAAAGTACCTTTGTCCTATGAACTATGAATTTCCCCAGCCTTACTGGTGGGAGCAGCCACTGTGCCTAAGCCTATAAGAGATCTGAGCACTTATAGATAGTTTTCTCTGTGGCCTTGGGCAGTTTCCAACATGTAAGTATGCTTGAGGGGGACGCTGTGCACATCTCCTGGATTCTCTCTCTGTGCAGCCCTTTCCTCTCCATCAGTCAAACCTACAAACTCTAGCCACCTTGTTCTCTCTAGACTCTTTGCTCCATTCTTTGAAATTCAGAGAGTCTAGGAGGTTCTATTTGGCTTCCCCTCCCTGTACAGCACTTGGACATTTTCTTAAGGCAATGACCTTGGATAACCACAGAGCTTGCCTTGTTTACTTCCTACTTCTCAAAGATCATTGTGTTTCTGTTTACAATAACTAGGACATGGAAGCAACCTAGATGTACATGAACAGATGAATGGATAAGAAAGCTGTGGTACATATACACAATGATATATTACTCAGCCATTAAAAAGAATGCATTTGAATCAGTTCTAATGAGGTGAATGAAACTGGAGCCGATTATACCGAGTGAAGTAGGTCAGAAAGAAAAACACCAATATATTATATCAACACATATATATGGAATTTAGAAAGATGGTAACGATGACCCTATATGTTAGATAGCAAAAGAGACACAGATTTAAAGAACAGACTTTTGGACTCTGTGGGAGAAGGCGAGGGTGAGATGATTTAAGAGACTAGCATTGAAACGTGTATATTACCATATGTGAAATAGATTGCCAGTCCAGGTTCGATGCATGAGACAGGGCGCTCAGGGCCTGTGCACTGGGACAACCCTGAGGGATGGGATGGGGAGGGATGTGGGAGAGGGGTTCAAGATGAGGGACACATGTACATCCGTGGCTGATTCATGTGAATATATGGCAAAAACCACCACAATATTGTAAAGTAACTTGCCTCCAATTAAAATAAATTTACACAAACACACACACACACACACACAAAAGAAGAAATAAGGGGAAAAAAAGATCACTAGCTTTCTTGCCTTGTGTCTAATGCCTTCAAAAATATTAATTTTTGTTTGTTTGTTTGGTTCGGCTTTTTTCCAGTAAAATAAATTCGAATTGTGACTCCATCTTGAATGGAAGTGCCAGAGTATCTAATGAATATTTTAAAGAATGCTAAACCAAGTTTTTCTCTGCCTCAGTATTAGAACTAATCCACTGATTGCCATTTCTAGTACACTCTACACCATTGTGACTCAAAAAGACAATTGTCATTTCATCAAGTGAGCTAAATCTCTACCATCTTATACCTCAAAGCTAGCTAATCTTCTGAGATGATGGGACCTTTTACAAATGGATTCATTCTATGTACCATCCTTCTAGTAAATGAAACACGTAGTAAAGTCTGCACTTCTGTATTAAATATCGAAGAGTTCAAGGAGCTCTGAAAGTTTAGCGACAGATCCTTAATGGCAAAGTTTTTCTTTTCCATTAGCGCTTACAGAGCACAGTATCCCTCCTCTGCTCCCTCACCAGTCTCTGATCATCTTCAAGTGAAACTACTGATTTTGTTGATGCAATTGAGGTATACAAGGAATGCCTTTCTTAATATGAACGAAGATAACAAATACTTAAGGAAAGCTTCCAACATGAAGAGACAAAAATAAACTGAAAGTAGGTAAAAATAATGTTGTAGGAAACCAAATCATGTAGGCAAAATAAGAAACTTCAAATAAATATAGTTAATATATTCAGAGAGATGATTGTTTTGTAATATGTAAAAATATCAAGAAAATCAACTATACCTCAATTTAAAAAATGTTGAATCACTATGCTGTCCCACAGGAACTAACACAGTGATGTAGGCCAATTATATGTCAAACAAACAAACAAACAACCTCACAGAAAAAGAGGTTGAAAACCACAGATTTGTGGTTGTCAGAGGGGGGATGGGGGGAGAGGGAATTGGATGAAGGCAGTTTAAGGTACAAACTTCCAGTTAAGATAATTAAGTATTAGGCATATAATGTATAATGTGATTAGTATTAATGTAATTAACACTATTGCCTGTTATAAACAAAAGTTAAGAGAGTAAATCCTAAGAGTTCTCATCACAAGGAAAAAATTTTTTTCTTTTTCTTTTATTTTGTATCTATATGAGATAATGAATGTTCACTAAACTTACTGTTGTAATCATTTCATGATGAATGTTAGTAAAATCATTATACTGTACCCCTTAAATGTATACAGTGCTGTATATCTTAACAAAACTAGAAAAGAAAAAATATTAAATATATATATATATGTATTCAGAAAAGAGAAAATGTTGATTAAATGACACTCGTTGGAGATACTGTGTACATGGAACTGGAAAATGCATATGAAGAAGCATATGAAGAAAAAAGTCATCTTGGACATTAAAAATATCAGCACCAAAATAGAAACTCAAGAAAATAAAGTCAGTAAAATTTCCCCAAAGGAGGAAAATAGTCAGAGGTAGAAAGTTGGAAAGAACAGGTAAGAATACAAAAGGATCAAACCAGACAGTATCTATCTGATTTGCAAAGTTACAGAAATAATGTGCAGAGGAGAACATGCCCTAGGAGGGCATTCTCCCAGCAAATATAAGAAACAGATGACAGGGATGAATAGCATATTCTTTAGAAATTAGAGGCATAAATATCAATATAAATGGACCTACTGAGCCTAGAAGAGAGAATACTAGAGGCCACACTAAGTACTACCATAACAAAATAGTTTAATGAAAAGGATAAATGAAAAACCATGAAAGCTTTCAGGAAGAAAAAAAAAAAATAAGCAGAGAGCAACAGCACAGAACAGGTTACTTATAAGTGTTGGAGATTATCATGACACAGAAATTCCCAACACTGACACCTGGAGCAAGAAGACAATTTGGGCATAACTTTAAAATTCTGAAAAAAAAAAATTGTATTCAAGCTAGAATGTTATAATGATTTAAACTGGAAAACAAATGTGTAAGTAAAATAAAGACATTTTCCCATTTTTAGAAACAAATTACCCCCCCCCCAAATGTGTCACCTATGGAAACTCTCAGAAAACTCTTGGAATATGTAATCAACTAAAGGAAGACAACACACCAAGCAAGAGGAAAAAAACAAGTTCCAGAAGGCAGGAAACAAGAAATCTAACTCGGATGAAAAGAAGAGAGAAATTCTAGAACGAAAGCAAAAGGAAATCTCAAAATTGAAGTTGCTGGGGATCACCAATAAACATCCATAAAGAAAATAGAAATGTTGCATTAAACTGTGTAAACAATATTGCTGAAATACATTTTATGGAGCTTGTAGAGCATTTGGGAAGAATTAACAATAGGTACATAAAAAAACCAAGCAAATAAAAATGAAAATATTTTTCTTCAGGAAAATCAAGTTTTTCAAGCAAAGATCTATTATTATTATGTACTATTTGTCTTGGTACTAGAAAACATTTGTAATGCCAAAATAATGTGGATATTGAGTTACCCTTGAATTTTGATATGATTATATTGGAAACATAAGATTTCCCTGGTGGCTCAGACGGTAAAGTGTCTGCCTACAATGCAGGAGACCCAGGTTCGATCCCTGGGTCGGGAAGATCCTCTGGAGAAGGAAATGGCAACCCAATCCAGTACTTTTGCCTGGAAAATCCCATGGATAGAGGAGCGTGGTACGCTACAGCCCACGGGGTCGCAAAGAGTCAGACACGACTGAGCAACTTCACTTTCACTTTTATTGGAAACATGGAGAGAAGGCAATTGGAGGGAGGTAGAATAGTATAAAATATTAAATTTTCTATTGCCAGAATAGGAAAGCAAGACACACATTATTAACCTGATAAATCAAGATAAATCACAATATGCATATTACTTAGAAAAAATGGTGGTAAATAGATGAAGAGAATGCTGAGAGTTGGAAATGAGTGCTCCTAGAGGCATGAGATGTGAGGATAGGGGGAAAGTAGAGCAAGCAGCTGCTCCTTGAACTGTGTGCATACAATACAGTTATAAAATAATAATTCTCAAAGAGAAAAAAAAAGATGGAGGAGATGTTGATACACCATCCCATGGTTCCCTTGGCCCACATGAGTCCATTGGCAGCTGTGGTGGATGATTCCCACATGCTCTGACAGCTCCCTGCCTCAAGGACTTGAGTGTCTCTTCTTCTCTAAGGGTTTTCTTGGCAGCAGGGCATAATGCTTACTGCAAATTAGAGCAGTGGGCAAGTGTGGAGTCCCTAATATGTCTTATCCCAGCCCTCAAAACGATAGGTACAGTCATAGATGGTTAAATGTTCCAGCCTTTTACCACTTAGGGAGAGGTGATGCTGAGGCATGCTATATTTGTGGTTCCTAAGGTGGTCCTCAAGGAGAAGGCAATGGCACCCCACTCCAGTACTCTTGCCTGGAAAATCCCATGGAAGGAGGAGCCTGGTAGGCTCCAGTCCATGGGGTCGCTAAGAGTCGGGCACAACTGAGTGACTTCACTTTCACTTTTCACTTTCATGCATTGGAGAAGGAAATGGTAACCCACTCCAGTGCTCTTGCCTGGAGAATCCCAGGGACGGGGGAGCCTAGTGGGCTGCCGTCTATGGGGTCGCACAGAGTCGGACACGACTGAAGTGACTTAGCAGCAGCAGTAGCAGCAGCAAGGTGGTCCTCAGCAGACTGAGTGCCAATTGCCTACAGTAATTATTAATACCTATGCATTAACATATTCTGTTGTTTTTTTATCATTTTCCTCACTTTTTAATTTATGCTTTCTCAGATCACCTCCCAAATAAACAGCATGCATCCAAAGCTTTTCCTTAATATCTAATTTTGGGGGAACCCAAACTAAAACAGATGACTAGAGATAGTTGTCAACAATGCTTATTTATATGCTTCTCTTTTATTTTTTATTGTTTATTTTAATCTTGCTATTGCCTTGTAGCAATTAAAGAATTCTGCTTCTGTTACTAACCATTATAAAGCTAACATCACTAGAACTGTACATATCATAAAGAAATGTAATTAAGATATGTAATCAAGAATTCCCAACCAGAATTCAAAGTTGAGCTTCAACATGTATAGTGAATATATTGTTACCTACTCTACTTGAACTTCAGTGCATCTCCTCATAGCTGAGAGATGCATAATGGTTACATATAGCCTACAACAATCTTAAACATATACAAAATAGCTTTCTCTTTCTTTCTTTCCTTGCTGGTCTGTTTGTGGTTTTTAAATACAGTAAGTATCTTACATACGAACTTTCAGGTTGTGGACTTTCAAATATAAGAACATACATTCGCATGTCCAGTCATGTTAGTTCATGTCTGGTGTGCCTTGTTATATGTGTTCATTCTCTACAAGTGGTTATTCTTTTGTGCACTTTACAGTACTGTATAGAATATAGTAGTACAGTATCTTTATTCAAGCCCAGAGTGTCTGGAAGCAAGCATAAAAGCAGCAGTGATGTAGCTGGTACTGCTAAGAAGCACCAAGTGATGAAGATGGAAACAAAAGTGAATATAATTAAGAGAGTGAAGTGAGGCAAAAAGATCATAGACAAGATTGTAACATCACTCAGTCTTATGAATTGTTTAACAATCAGCATGATTCTAAAGAACAAGGACAAGATCATGGAACACATGCAGGCTGCTGTGCCGATGATATTTACAATAACATCAAAATAGTGTGGAAAAGTGATGGAGATGGAGAAACTTCTCAGTGTATGAATGTAGGCTCTGCATCAGCATTAGCATAGAGTCTTGCTCATGATTAATGCTGATTCAAGAGAAAAGCTAAAAGCCTTTATGAAGACTTAAACAAATGTCTGTATATAGTACAGATATGGTAGCTGCCTGGGAATTTTTTGAAACAGTTCAAGAAATTATTGATGAAGGCATGTGCTTACCTGAGCAGGTTTTTTTTTTTTAATGTGGATGAGACAGGACTGTACTGGAAAAGATGCCAGACTGAAGTTACATTGGTAAGGAGGAAAAGTCAATGCCAGGCTATGAAGCAGTAAAGGATAGGCTAACTGTTGTTTTTTGGCTATGCCTCTGGCGATATGAAGCTGAAGCCTCAGCTCCTTAGTTTATCATTCAGAGACCCAAGAGTAAAAACACAGCCAAGGGCTCTCTTGTTGTGTGGAAGAGTAACTCCAAAGCCTGGGTTACACAGACCATTTTCCAAGACTGTTTTTTCCACCACTTTACCCTAGAGGTAGAGAAATATTTCTTGGAGAAGGATGTTCCACTGAACATTCTTGTGCTACTCTACAGTGCAGGCCACCCCACATTTATGGATGACTTTCATTCCAACATCAAAATATTGCATCTACCACCAAATAACATTATTCATCCAACCCATGTACCAGGGAGTTATAGCAATTTTAAAGAAATATTATTTACGTCATATTTTTCTTCAGGCAACAAAGGCGAATGATGAATCAGAAACAAACTAATAACTACAAGGACATTAAAAACATTGACTTTGCTTGGTGAGAGGTTACAGCCATCACGATATATAGGGTTTAGAAGAACTTTGGCCCATAGTTTGTCTACAGTTTATGTGGATTTGAGAAGGTGGATGAGGAATCCAAAGAGACGTTCAGTAACTTAATGACCCTCAGGGAAAAGCTGAAGCTAGATCTGCAATAGGACGACTTCACTAAACTCCTTGCTGTGCAGCATGTTGCTGTTATTGTTCAGTTGCTCAGTCATGTCTGACTTTTTGCTACCCCATGGACTGCTGCATGCCAAGCTTCCCTATCTTTCACCATCACCCAGAGTTTGCTCAAATTCATGTCCATTTAGTCAATGATGCCACCCAACCATCTTTTCCTCTGTCACCCCCTTCTCCTCCTGCCTTCAATCTTTCTCAGAATCAGGGTCTTTTCTAATGGGTTGGCTCTTTGCATCAGGTAGAAAAAGTATTGGAGTTTCATTCAGCTTCAGTATCATTCCTTCCAAAGAATATTCAGGGTTAATTTCCTTTAGGATTGACAGGTTTGATCTCCTTGTTTTCCAAGGGGCTCTCAAGAGTCTTCTCCAACTCCACAGTTCAAAAGCATCAATTCTTCAGCATTCAGCCTTCTTTATGGTCCAACTTTCACCTTTGTTGGCAAAGTAATGAATCTGCTTTTGAATATGCTGTCTATGTTGGTCATAGGTTTTCTTCCAAGGAACAAGGGTCTTTTAATTTCATAGCTGCAGAGACTGTGTGAGGTGATTTTGGAGCCCAAGAAAGTAAAGACTGTCACTGTTTCCGTTGTTTCTCCATCTATTTGCCATGAAGTGATGGGACTGGATTCCATGATCTTAGTTTTTTGAATGTTGAGTTTTAAGCCAGTTTTTTGACTCTCCTCTTTCATCTTCATCCAGAGACTCTTTAGTTCCTCTTCTCTTTCTGCCATAAGGGTGGTGTCATCTGCGCATCGGCGGATGTTGATATTTCTCCTGGCAATCTTGATTCCAGCTTGTGCTTCATCCAGTCTGGCATTTCACATGATGTACTCTGCATATAAGTAAAATAAGCAGGGTGACAATTTAGAGCCTTGACATAATCCTTTCCTGATTTGGAACCAGGCTGTTGTTCCACATCCAGTTCTAACTGTTGCTTCTTGACTTGCATACAGGTTTCTCAGGAGGTGGTCAGTTGGTCTGGTATTCCTGTCTTTTTAAGAATTTTCCAGTTTGTTGTGATTAAAACAAAAAAAAGGCTTTAGTGTAGTCAATCAATCAGGAATAGATGCTTTTTGAGAATTCCTTGGTTTTTCTATGATCCAACGGATGTTGGCAATTTGATCTCTGGTTCCTCTGCCTTTTCTAAATCCACCTTGTACATCTGGAAGTTTTTGGTTCACATAATATTGAAGGCTTTTGAGGATTATCTTGCTAGCATGTGAAATGAGTGTGATTATGTAGTAGTTACATTCTTTGGCATCGCCCTTCATTGGAATTGGAATGAAAACTGACCTTTTCCTGTCCTGCGGCCACTGCTGAGTTTTCCAAATTAGCTGGCATATTGAGCACAGCACTTTAACAGCATCATCTTTTAGGATTTAGCTCAGCTGAAATTCCATCACCTCCACTAGCTTTGTTAGTAGTGATGCTTCCTAAGGCCCACTTGACTTCACACTCCAGAATGTCTGGTTCTAGGTGAGTGATCACACCATTGTGGATATCTAGATAATTAGGACATTTTTTTGTATAGTTCTTCTGTGTATTCTTGCCACCTCTTCTTAATCTCTTCTGCTTCTGTTAGGTCCATACCATTTCTGTCCTTTACTGTACTCATCATTGCGTGAAATGTTCCCTCGGTATCTCTAATTTTCTTCAAGAGACCTCTAGTCTTTCCCATTCTATTGTTTTCCTCTAGTTCTTTGCACTGATCACATAGGAAGGCTTTCTTATCTCTCCTTGCTGTTCTTTGGAACTTTGCTTCAGATGGGAGCTGATAGGTGCAACATGAGGAGCTGATTAATGAAGACATAATAGAAGTGGAGGCCCAGAGAAAGGATGGAGAGAGATAAGAGGAGGAAGAAGAAACTGAAAAACTGAAAAGATTCATGACTCTGGAAATGGTAAGGGGATTTTCTTTATGTGAGGAGACATTGTTACTTTTTGAGGCACTGGACCTGAATGTAGAACGGTACACAAAGGACACAAAGGTTGTAGCACCCATTCCAAATGCAATCCAGTGCTACTGTGTCATCCATGATGAGAAAAGAGCTACTACCCCGACATCAGGGCTTCCCTGGTGGCTCAGTGGTAAAGAATCTGCTTGCAATGCAAGAGATGAGGGTTCAGTCCCTGAGTCAGGAAGATCCCTTGTGGAAAGGAATGGCATCCCACTCCAGTATTTTTGCCTGGGAAATCCCATGGACAGAGGAGCATCGCAGGCTATGGTCTGTGGGGTTGCAAGAGTTGGACATGACTTAGCGACTAAACCACCAAATCCAGACATCACTGGATCATTTTTTTCAACAGGGTAGATAGAACTGAATCCAGCAAGGAGCCAGAGTCTCTGCCATCAATGTCAGATGTGAGTGAAATTGCAGCTTGTCCTCTGTCTCCTATTGCTGACCACCCTTCAGCTCTACCGTCTCCCACCTCTTCTCCCTCCTCCAGTCAGTAACTCTTCATGCCTGTTCCCTCAATACCAGCCCCTGTATGTCAGCTGTTGTACTGTACTACTGTACTTTTCAAGGTACTTTACTGTAAGATTTAAAATGTTTTTTATGTATTATTTCTGTGAAAAATATCATAAACCTAGTATAGTACAGCACTATATAGCTGATTATGTTAGTTGGATATCTAGGCTAATTTTATTGGATTTATGAACACATTGGAATTATGAACATGCTCTGGGAACAGAGCTTTTTCGTATGTAGGGGCTTACTGTGTGTCCACAAATTGAACTTCTCTTATTAAGTGATTGTATTTGTTTCTTTTCTCCTTGAATCTAGATTGACCTTGGTGATTTGCTTATAACTATTTAGAAGGAATGATGCCATGTGAATGCTAAGGTTAGATTAGCTGTCACTTGGTTCTTTTGGAATGCTTGCTCTCTGTATGCCCTCTTCTAGAATGCTTCCCTTCAGAAAGTAGTCACCATACATTGAGAAATCAAAACCATTGAGAAAGACTGTATATAAATGTTTCAGTCAACATTTCTAGCTAAGCCCCCCAGCCTATCCAATCTATGTGCCAGGCATGCATGCAAAGGTGCTTCCACATGATTGTAGTTCTCAGCTATTACCTTATCCCTAGTCTTTGAGGCTTGCCAGTTGAAGGCCCAGCCATCATGGACCACAGTCAAACCAACCTTGCTCTGCTGTATTTAAATATCTAATCCACAGACTCTGTGCCCATAATTAAATAGTTGTTTTACTCCAGAATGTTTTAGGATGATTTGTTACACAGCTCCAGTAACTGGGAGATGTTCAGTTCAGTTCAGTTCAGTTCAGTCGCTCAGCTGTGTCCGACTCTTTGCGATGCCATGAATTGCAGCACGCCAGGCCTCCCTGTCCATCACCATCTCCTGGAGTTCACTCAAACTCACATCCATTGAGTCAGTGATGCCATCCAGCCATCTCATCCTCTGTTGTCCCCTTTTCCTCCTGCCCCCAATCCCTCCCAGCATCAGAGTCTTTTCCAATGAGTCAACTCTTCGCATGAGGTGGCCAAACTGGAGTTTCAGCTTTAGCATCAGTCCTTCCAAGGAACACCCAGGGCTGATCTCCTTTAGAATGGACTGGTTGGATCTCTAACCTATATTAAATAAGTATTGAAAGTGTGCATTGTGGTATATGCTATTTAGCTAAGCAAAGTTTTCAAGAGAAAGTTCTTTGATCCTTCCTGTTCTAGACCACGTTGCTAAAGAATTCTGGGACAGTTCACATTTGTTGTCTTTTTGGGGTCATCAAAATCATACCTTCTCCTCCAAACAGGAACAGAAAACCCTAGAATTACCAAGGAAAGGGCGCAGCACACGTTGTTATTAAAAATGCCTGAGCTAAGAAAGTGCGTGTAATTAGTAATAAGGAAACCTGCACCATATATAACAGAGGAAATAAATGCAGATCTTCCATTTGTGCAGAGTACTGGGTATTTACTGGAGCAACTTGCTGTTATGAAAGAGTCTATTTTTTAATCACCATGGCATCCAGTGTAATGTTCCAAAGGGATTAATTTGGTAGGAAATTAAATGCTTTGCCTAGATACAAGTTCTTTTAAAATTATATATGTGCCAAATTGTGCTAAAATAATTGGGTAGCTGAGGACATCTGCTGCAATAAACTCAAGTAGTGAATATTCGATTTAAATTAATACCAGACACCAGATCAAAAAGAGTCTTTATAACTCTCCTGATTTGCATGGTGAGGAGCCTGAAAATAGTTCATTTTAACTATAAAAAAAATTACTTGAGAAGAAAACTACAGTAGTCTAATCATGAAGTAATATCATGAAATATTATTTTATGAAGTAGGGCCACAGTTTATTTTAAAAGCACATCTAAGGGCTTTCTGGTCAATTCTTAGGTAGGCTTATATCATCGTAGAGTGGGCAAGGTCTACATTGTAGGATTTGATCTTACTTTACTGAGTTATATGGGGAATAAACTGTTCCATTTGCTTCTTGTTTGCTTGCTTTAGAGCTCTAGAAATATAGCATATAGATGCCAATATTTCATTGTCCAGACTAGATTAAATACACCTATGCAATCCAGTCATTAGTGCCTACGTGCCTGTGTGTGCTCAGTCGAGTCTGATTCTTTGCAACCCTATGGACAGCAGCCTATCAGGCTCCTCCATCCATGGAATTTTCCAGGCAAGAATACTGGAGTGCGTTGCCATTTTCTTCTCCAGGGGATCCTTCCAACCCAGGGATCACACCTGTGACTCCTGCCTTGCAAGCAGATTCTTTACCACAGAGCCACCAGGGAAACCCTGTCATTAGTGCCTACTACTGCATAAAGGATAGTCTATTTGCTTTGCAGAATATTCTTGATTATATATAGTAAAAGCATCAGTTGAAGTCACTGTGTATTATGACTTACAAGGACCAGAGGCTTTCAAGAGCTAGCGTGCAGTGAACTATCTTTCAGTTCAGTTCAGTTCAGTTGCTCAGTCATGTCCAACTCTTTGTGACCCCATGGACTGCAGCACGTCAGGCTTCCCTGCTCATCACCAACTCCAAGAGCTTACTCAAACTCTTGTCCATTGAGGCGGTGATGCCATCCAATCATCTCATCTTCTGTCATCCCCTTCTCCTCCTGCCTTCAATCTTCCCCAGCATCAGGGTCTTTTCCAGTGAGTCAGCTCTTCGCATCAGGTGGCCAAAGTATTGGAGTTTCAGCTTCAGCATCAGTCCTTCCAATGAATATTCAGGACTGATTTCCTTTAGGATGGACTGGTTGGATCTCCTTGCAGTCCAAGGGACTCTCAAGAGTCTTCTCCAACACCACAGTTCAAAAGCATCAATTCTTTGGCACTCAGCTTTCTTTATAGTCCAACTCTCACATTCATATATGACTACTGGAAAAATCCATAGCTTTGACAAGGTGGACCTTTGTCGGCAAAGTAATGTCTCTGCTTTTTAATATGCTGTCTAGGTTGATCATAGCTTTTCTTCCAAGGAGCAAGCATCTTTTAATTTCATGGTTGAAGTCACCATCTGCAGTGATTTTGGAGCCTCCCCCAAAATAAAGTCTCTCACTGTTTCCATTGTTTCTCCATCTATTTGTCATGAAGTTATGTGACCAGATGCCATGATCTTAGTTTTCTGAATGTTAAGTTTTAATCCAACTTTTTCACTCTCCTCTTTCACTTTCATCAGAGGCTTTTTAGTTCTTACTCATTTTCTGCCTTAAGGGTGGTGTCATCTTCATATCTGAGGTTATTGATATTTCTCCCGGCAATCTTGATTTCAGCTTGTGCTTCATCCAGCCCAGCATTTCTCATGATGTACTTTGCATATAAGTTAAATAAGCAGGGTGACAATATACAGCCTTGATGTACTCCTTTCTGTAATTGGAACCAGTCTGATGTTCCATGTCCAGTTCTAACTGTTGCTTCTTGACCTGCATACAGATTTCTCAGGAGGCATGTCAGGTGGTCTGGTGTTTTCATCTCTTTAAGTATTTTCCACATTTTTTTTGTGATCCACACAGTCAAAGGCTTTGAAGTAGTCAATAAAGCAAACAGAAGTAGAACCTTTTTTAGATAAAGCCTAATTTAACTCAGAAACATTTACAATCTCATTATCTAATACAGCTTCAGAGTCTTCTTGAGATGTCAAAACACTCAAAAAATGCCAATACTTACATCTTTTCAGAGTATATTTATTACCTCCATTTTCCTTAAGAAATATCCTTGAAGAGTTCTCCCCACCCTTTTCCTTCCTTAGGAGTTTTAATTGATGCAATGCTTAAGAAACAAAGAAGGCATAACTTGATATTAATGGGGAATTTCAGTTCTTACATTTATTGTACTTTTAAACCGTGTTACTTGTGTCAAGGTAGCTGGCTCGTTGGAACTCTTGGCTGCTTCGTCTACTGACTGGGGCGAGGGTGGGGGGAATAATACCTATTTTACATGACTGTTTGGAAACAAAATGAATGAGATAGGGTCATCTATAGAGACATGAGTGGACCTAGAGTCTGTCATACAGAGTGAAGTAAGTCTGAAAGAGAAAAAAAAATCGTATATTAACACATATATATGGAATCTAGAAAAGTGATACAGATGAACCTATTTCCAAGGCAAGAATAGAGATGCAGATATAGAGAACTGATATGTGGACATGGGGAAGGGGAGGGTGGGATGAACTGGGGGACTGGGACTGACAAATATATACTACCATGTGTAAAGTAGATAGCTAGTGGGAAGCTGCTATAAAGTATAGGAAGCTCTGCTTGGTGCTCTGTGATGACCTAGAGGAGTGGATGATGGGGTGGGATGAGGCAGGTCCAGGAGGGAGGGGATATATGAACACATATAGCTGATTCATTTCATTGTACAGTAGAAACTAACACAACATTGTAAAGCAATTATATTTCAATAAAAAAGAAAACAAAACAAAATAAGTTTAGAACAACCACTGTACTCTGACACATGTTAGTTTCTCTTCTTGACGAGCATCTAACCCAGTGCCCCAAAACCAAGACCACATCTGCAAAACTCTAGACAAGGACTAGATGTGGAGAGATAGATTTGGAGAAGAACATTTTGAGCAGATTAAGATAGTATACTGTATCCGACTGGATGAGTAGATGAGAGCAAATGTGGAATTGCACACGACTAATTGTCCAGCTGTGGGATCTGGAAATGAAATGCGTTTAGATGTTGTTCTTCAGTCTCTCATAATGATCAATACATGTGGCATTGTTAAGGACTCTGTGTTTTACCTTATTTTATCTGAAGTAGGTAAAATTCTTTCCCTTATTTTACAGGGGCTGTAATGGTTTGTAGTGGCTAGAGAGGTTTAGGAGCATGCTCTGAAGCTCTTTTAATGAGAGGAGCCAGAATTTGAACCAGGCAATCTGATTCCAGAATCCATACTTTTAACTACTCCTTAAGCTAGTTATTAAATAGATTCTCAGAAGAATCTGGGGTTATAACCAGGAAGGGAAAGGAGAGAAATAGAGGTCCTATCTCATTATAAAAGTGTGAGATGAGTTTCAGGAACAAAGGGAACTTCAAAGAGTCATCTGCCATGAGAAGGTCAGTTTGGAAGATGAGAGAAAAGACAGATCCGGAATGGGCTGCTACGCAATGCCATATAGAGAAGTTTTATTTTAATGGTGTACATAGACAATTAACTTTTGGTGGGCTTAGAAGTGTCTGGATATGAGGAAGAAGGGACAATAAATACCAAGCACTTTCTCATGTTAAGTTTAATTTTGAAATAGAAGGAAATTAATTAAGTTGTATCCAGAGCAGTAGATTCGGATTTTCTCTTAATTACTTAATACCAAAATACTTATTGATCACTTACTATTTTTCTAGCACTATTCTGAGCATTAAGGTTATATTGATGAACACAATAGAAAGGATGGGAGATCCTTTGAGGTTCTTTGTAGGTCAGAAGAGGTTGGTGGACGAAAAAATAAACAAGGCATTTAGATATCAAAAGTGACCTGCCTCTGGTGACATTGCTTGTTCTATCACTGAACACAAAATCAGCTCTAAAAGCACTTTTGCTTTTCTTTTTCTTTATTAATTTATATCTTTTTGGTTGTGCTGGGTCTTCATTGTTGTGGGCAGTCTTTCTCTAGTTGTGGCGAGCAGGGGCTGCTCCTCGTTGCAGGGCTCAGGCTTCTCCTGGCAGTGGTTTCTCTTGTTTTGAATCACGAGCTCTAAAGCACAGGCTCAGTAGTTGTGGTATACTGGCTTAGTTATCCCACAGTATGTTGAATCTTCTTGTACCACGAAGTGTACACCATTGAACCCATGTCTCCTGCTTTGGCAGGTGAATTCTTATCCACTGTACCATGAGGGAAGTCCATTTTTGTTTTCCTAAGGCAAGAAACTGTCTTATGAGTTGCTGCTTCCTGTGGGCAGAAATGACTGTCGTGAGAGACTAGGTAGTAATTTTGATCTTATGCAATTTATCAAGATTTCCATGTCAGTATAAATATGGTATTCAGTAAGTCTCTTACAGTATGTATTAAACATATATTCTTGCTTTATAATAGCACTTAGCCTGTAAGAGGGAGCAGAATGTCACCCCAGATGATGCCACTTTGACATGTGGTTTATTTCAAGTTGAAGACAATCAAGGCCCAGTGATTCAGGAAAAGCTGTCTATCTCTCTCTTAACTGCCTGAAATAATTTAGATAGGGGCCCTGTACCAGGGACAAAGCTATTACCAAAAGTAAATTTTAATATCAGAAGTACTTGTCTGCATAACATGGCAAGCATTTGTTTACCAAACACTTGCTCTTCCCATCTTCCTGTAAATTGAGACCCAAGCCCCTGACCCACTTCTCTTTAGCTGAGAAGGTTATATAAGCCTCAACTGCCTTGCTGCCAGAAAGTCTCATGTGTGTATCTGGCTCCCATAAACTTTTCAGTTCAGTTCAGTAGCTCAGTCGTATCCAATACTTTGAGACCACATGGACTGCATCAGGCCCGCTTCCCTGTCCATCACCAACTCCCTGAGTTTAATCAAACTCATGTCCATTGAGTCAGTGATGCCATCTGACCATCTCATCCTCTGTCATCCCCTTCTCCTCCTGCCTTCAATCTTTCCCAGCATCAGGGTCTTTCCCAATGAGTCAGCTCTTCACATCAGGTGGCCAAAGTATTGAAGTTTCAGTTTCAGCATCAGTCCTTCCAATGAATATTCAGTACTGATTTCCTTTAGGATGGACTGGTTGGATCTCCTTGCAGTCCAAGGGACTCTCAAGAGTCTTTTCCAGCACCACAGTTCAAAAGCATCAATGCTTCAGCACTCAGCTTTCTTTATAGTCCAACTCTCACATCCATACATGACTACTGGAAAAACCGTAGCTTTGACTAGATGGACCTTTGTCAGCAAAGTAATGTCTCTGCTTTTTAGTATGCTGTCTAGGTTGGTCATAACTTTTCTTCCAAGGAGCAAGCGTCTTTTAATTTCATGGCTGCAGTCACCATATACAGTGATTTTGGATCCCCCCAAAATAGTCTCTTATTGTTTCCATTGGTTCCCCATCTATTTGCCATGAAATGATGGGACCGGATGCCATCAACTTCATTTTCTGAATGTTGAGTTTTAAGTCAACTTTTTCACTTTCCTCTTTCACTTTCATCAAGAGGCTCTTTAGTTCACTTTCTGCCTTAAGTGTTGTGTCGTCTGCATATCTGAAGTTATTGATATTTCTCCAGGCAATCTTGATTGTAGCTTGTTCTCCATCCAGCCCGGCGTGTCTCATGATGTACTCTGCATAGAAGTTAAAGAAGCAGGGTGACAATATACAGCCTTGATGTACTCCTTTCCCTATTTGGAACCAGTCTGTTGTTCCATATTCAGTTCTAACTGTTGCTTTTTTTTTTAATTTTTAATTTTTTTATTTTTATAATTTTAAAATCTCTAATTCTTACATGCGTTCCCAAACATGAACCCCCCTCCCACCTCCCTCCCCATAACATCTCTCTGGGTCATCCATAAGCTTTACATACTCTGTGTTTTACATAGTCTAACTGTTGCTTTTGCATAAGATTTTACTCCTGTTAATTGTTTTTCTCCTGGTAATCTGTCTTGCTGCTACTGTTACTGCTAAGTCACTTCTGTTGTGTCTGACTCTGTGTGACCCCATAGATGGCAGCCCACCAGGCTCCCCCGTCCCTGGGATTCTCCAGGCAAGAACACTGGAGTGGGTTGCCATTTCCTTTTCCAATGCAGGAAAGTGAAAAGTGCAAGTGAAGTTGCTCAGTCGTGTCCGACCCTCAGCGACCCCATGGACTGCAGCCTTCCAGGCTCCTCCGTCCATGGGATTTTCCAGGCAAGAGTACTGGAGTTGGTTGCCATTGCCTTCTCCGGATAATCTGTCTTAGGTCAGTTTAATTATGAGACCAGCCAAAGAAGCTAGCAGGAAAGAAGGGAAATTTTTTTCTGCCATGCATCTTCCATGTAATTGCTTTTCTGACTTTTTAAAACTGAAAACATTTCCTCAAATAGTTCACACTGTAAAAATTAGTACTATCAGAAATAATCCCCAAATTACACAATAAATTAGAAAGCAAAAATTAAAAAATGGAAAGCCTGGCATCATCCATAAAATCAGGCATCAGTGGAATTAATAAAATGTCCAATATTGACCATAATGGACATATAAGGTGTAGTAGTAAAGCTTTGGGTGAGACAGAAGCATCCTGCTATTTTCAAGATAATGTGGTTCTGGTATAAAATTTTGAGTAAATATTTTAGAGACAGATATTTAAAGATGTGAACTTGGAAACGGACTGAGGGAGGATGATAAGGTGGGACAGTAAAGGGAGGTTTTCAGAATATGTGGAACTTCTCATTATTTAGGACTAAACCCAAAAGGAAGAAAATCTAGGAGGATATAGAGGTACAAGAAGCCCTTGTTTAAGTGATTAAATTAAAAGAGGAAGAACAGTATGTAATTTCATTATGAGATCAATGGACCAGAGAAATATGCTTTAATTGGCAAATTTACTCAATCACATTCTGTGTAGCTCCAACATTCCATGATCACTTGTTTCACTGGGCATCATACCATTTCTTTTCTTTTTTTAACATAGTTTTTCTTCACACCCATGTAAATCTAGTTGATTTTATTTGGTCTTCTGGAATGGGAAGTTTATATCTACCAGAGGAGAAATGGTCATGGTTATTTGTTCAAAGGACATATTTGAAATTTCTTTTAAAAATTTTATAAGGTACAGTCCTAAAAATTGTGAAGAATGGCATGCAGTGCCATTAGTTATGGAGGACCTCAGGACACCAGAAGAAAAAATAAAGTCAAATGAGGATTTCGATCATTGCTTTCAACTCTTGTCTTTAATTTTCCCCATCCTCCCTCCTTCTCACACTCTTTATCTCCTTCCTTATGTCCTTTTTGAAGGAGCAATTGATTTGAAAAGGGCAATTGATTTGACTAGCATAGAACTTGCTCATTTTTTAAGTTGAAAAAAAAAACACCACCAAAACAAAAAACATTTTAGTAAAAAAAAATGTAAGTAAAGCAGAAAATAAAAAATAGATTCTAACATTCACCAGCTAAAGTAATTTGGTGTCAAAGACCATTTATAGTCTGACAGGAGTCATATTTTAAATGTTGATCCAATCTCATGCAACTCTTTGGCATAGTTATATGCAAAGAATCATATATGGATATCACATACCTAAATAATTTTCAATTTTTAATTATGTTCATTTCCAAGTACATTATTATCAGTCATTTTTTATAACAGGAATTTTCTCATCTGATTTGATGGAAGCACAATAAGTTTTTTACCTTCCAATCAGAATATATAAACACATACGAATTTAACCATTCAAAATTAGGTCAGCAGGATGTCTCAATCCACTGTTCAAACCTTTACTTCTAAAACTGGAAGTAAAATCTCCTGAGTCCATGTGAACAATTGATTATTGAAACTAAGACTCTCCTTGTTTTTTTGGCTGCACCTGGAGGCATGTGGGATTTTAGTTCCCCGACCAGGGATGGAACCTGAACCAGTGCCCCCCATAGTGGAAGAGTGGACTGTTGACCACTGGACCACCAAGGAGGTCCCAAGACTCTACTTTTCGTACATGGTTATGGCTCAAGACAGCATATGTGGAAACATTTGTGTGTTTTGTACATCCTTCATTTTATATCTGCTGCTGCTGCTGCTAAGTCACTTCAGTCATGTCCGACTCTGTGCGACCCCACAGACGGCAGCCCACCAGGCTCCTCCATCCCTGGGATTCTCCAGGCAAGAACACTGGAGTGGGTTGCCATTTCTTTCTCCAATGCATGCATGCATGCTACGTCATTTCAATCGTGTCCAACTCTGTGCAACCCTATGGACAGCAGCCCACCAGGCTCCTCCGTCCACAGGATTCTCTAGGCAAGAATACTGGAGTGGGTTGCCATTTCCTTCTCCTACATTTTATATCTAGAAAGACATCAATAAATAAGAAAATTTTATTTTTAGTATAGTTACCTTTTTATGTGTTAGTCCTATGCAAATAACATCGAAGTCTCAAACGGGTAGAAGAAGGTGTCCTGTTGGACACAGACAATAGTCTACTGTAACTCACAGTCTAATCATCCTATTAATGAGATGAATGCCTGCAACGGAGCAGTATTTTTTCACCTTCATAACACCTAGCTGTCTTTTCTCCTAGTTTAGTTGCTCATTTTGTGCCAGGTCAAAAGAACATTTAATTGCAGCAGTCTTGTTATTTGAGCTTCCCAGGTGGTACAGTGGTAAAGAATCTGCCTGCCTGTGTAGGAGTCAGAGGAGCTGCAGGTTCGATCTCTGGGGCAGGACCATCCCCTGGAGGAGGAAATGGCAATCCACTCCAGTATTCATGCCTGGAAAATCCTCATGGACCGAAGAGCCTGGCAGGTTACAGTCCATGGGGTCACAAACAGTCAGACACAACTGAGTGACTGAGCAAACACACACACACAATATTGTTATTTAATTTCTCCTGGCACTCTAAATTATAACAAACGCTGTACAGAATAAAATTCTAAAGTCATGTCATTTTGAATACCAGGGCAAAATGCTTGTGTTTTCTCAGAGTTATATGCTAGGGAAAGCATATATCTTTTTAGTATATGAATCCATATAGAAGGGACCCTTTTTATCTTTTGGACAGGACTTGAATATTTGGAGAGGTCAGCAGTTCTGAGCAGAGAGTCTCATTCCAGGTAGTCTATTTTCTGAGGTAGAAATGTTCAAAGAAGTGATCAAGTCCCTACATATTCCCTGCCCGTTATCACCTTGCCCTCTTATAACTACAAGGTGTTTAAAGAAACCCCCAGTCAGAGGGAACTACAATGCCAACTTGCAGACCCACTGAGAAGAAAGGCTTCCACCTATGTGACAGGCTCCCTTGTCCTGCTTGTATCTCCTCTTCTCTGGAAATATTTTCTTTACCTGAACGAGGACAGTACAGACCTGTGCTGAATAAGTCCAAATAATTGACTTCATTTTCCTTAACTTCCCTTAGAGGAATTTCAGACTGATTAGATGAAAGTGTTTGTAATTATTTTTAAGGATGTTTTACATGATCTTTCTAAGATGATGAAAAAAAATTAAGTTAAAGGAAGAAAAAGGACCAATCAATCCAAAATATTTAATGAAAAGTACCAGACACAACCAAGTGATTAACACTTTCACTTTTTAAAAATTTTACTTTACTGGGTAAAAAATAAATACACATTATTGTAATGGCTACATTAATAAGATCTTGACAAATAGGGAATAGAAAAACATAAAAAGAGTTAGTGAGTTTTCCTAACTTGTTGCATTTTAAGTGCTTTATCTTCTGTTTTCTAAGTTTTCTAGCAATGGGCATATTTTTCAATATCTTCAGAAAAAAAATATACACTGAAAAAAGTAGTCAAGGGGCTACTTTACCTCAAGGAAGCATCATTTTAGATACTATATATGGAACAATTCCATTATAGGAGGTCCCATGGTTTCATAATTTCCATGTGTAGAAAAAAAATATATTTTAATAATTTTTTTTATTTTTTCCTTTTTTTAAATATAAATTTATTTTTAATTGGAGGTTAATTACTTTACAATATTGTATTGGTTTTGCCATACATCAACATGAATCCACCACAGGTATACACATGTTCCCCATCCTGAACCCCCCTCCCTCCTCCCAACCTGTACCATCCTTCTGGGTTGTCCCTATTGATAGAAGGTGTTCAAGCTCACACAAAAACAAAGAGGCCACTTCTGCTGTTTTAATTCCCATCTTCATTTTCATGTTAGAAATGTGCATAGGCACCTCGACAGTCAGCCAGTCCCTTATCCACAATGATTACTTTAACAGTATCCCCCAACGCTTATCACGTCATTTTGTTTGACCTTCAGTTAACTAACTCCGGCTGATTTCTTTAGTGGTCTCCTAAGACAGGTTTCTCTCACTTATATAGAGTGTAATGGAGATACTCTTGTAGGTTTTCTTTTTTTACTACATCTCAAAAATCCCATTAACAAAGTCTCCATTGTAATACTCATCTAATTATAACATGCTCCTTGCTGAGCTCAGAGGCCAAGCATTCTAATAAAACTGTGGTCCCATACTGAGAAGTGGAAAGAAATACCTGTCACTCTCACTTCAGTAGTAAATTTCAATAAATTAGAGTCTGCAGAATTTTAAATCCCCTTGGCAAAGGTAAAGTGAAAGAGTAAGTCTGCTACTGATCTGGGCAAGAATTAGGGATAGATATATGTCCTGTTTCCATTTTAACTGGATTCTGGTTTACATGTGCTAACCAAACCAGCCAAATGCTATTTTCAGAAGAAATCCTGGGATCCTCTGCCTCTGTGACTCTGTTCATTCAGTTCTTTTCTTCCTGAAGGCATTTTCCTTCTGTCATTATTCAAATCCTACAGTCTCTTCAAAGTTCAACACAAATATTGCTGTACTTTAATTTTAAGTAGCCAAAAATAGTCTTGCTCTCTCTCACCTCTGAAAGTAACAGAATTTTGTCTGTACTTACTAAGGCATGAAGGTCATTTTCCATCTTGCATACATTTATTTCTATGTCCATCTATGATAGAATCTGCAGATGTGGTCATCTGATCAAACAGGGAGACTACATTTCCCAGCCTCCTTTGCACTTAGGTTTAGGGCAAGTGACTGAGTTCTAGCTAGGGAATGTGGAGAAGCCTGGTTCATACAGTAGCTCACATGATTCTACTCTCTCTGCTTTTCAAACTCCTGCATATAGAATCCAATGAAGAATCTGAGAGGTCCCTTGAAAGTAGTGGAGCCATAGAATGTGAGGATTGGGATCACTTGGCCACCATAGTGAAGGCTTCCTTCAGAAAACCTATTTCACCTGTGAAGTGAATAGGAAAGCTTAATTATATTATGATAGATTTGGAGGATATTAACAACAGCTAGCACTAATGACCTTGATTAATGCAGTATATTCTGCCCTTCTTATAGGATGACTTAACTATGGTTGATATATCAAAGTTTCCCAGAACCATGTTTCTAACCTTGACCTATTCCCCTGAGCATTAGATTTGTATTTTTACTGTCTACTGTACATCTCCCCATGGGTGTCCCAAAGGCCTCCCAAACATAGCATTTACCAAGTAGCAACTAAGATTATCAAATGTATGTTTCCTACGGTAGCTGCAATAAAGTCCACAAACTGGGTAGCATGCTTGGGGCTGGTGCACGGGGATGACCCAGAGAGATGTTATGCGGAGGGAGGTGGGAGGGGGGTTCATGTTGGGGAACGCATGTACACCCGTGGTGGATTCATGTCAATGTATGGCAAAACCAATACAGTATTATAAAGTAAAATGAAGTAAAAATAAAAATTAAAAAAAAAATCTCAGAACACTAAAAAAAAAAAAAAAAGTAGAAATTTACTGGTAGGAAAGAATCCTCCTTGTCTCTTCTTGTTTCTAGTGATTGCTGTTGTCCTTGCCAATCCTTGGCTTGCCAGCTGTGTCATTCCAGTCTCTGCCTCTGTTATCACATGACCTTCTCCCTGTGTGTCTCTGTCTTTCTGTGGTGCTTTCCTCTTTTTTGAGGATACCAGTCATATTGGAGTGTGGCTTACCTTAATGACTTGATCATAATTTGATGATACCTCCAAGACTATTTCCAAATAAGGTCACTTTCACAGGTACTGGGGGTTAGGATTTCAGCATTTTTTTGGTAATCAAAATTCATATAACATGAACCCTCAGTTCAACTTAACAGAATCACTAGCATGTTCTCATTTGGTGCATGTGTGCTAAGTTACTTTGGTCATGTCCAACTCTTTGAGACTCCATGGAGTGTAGCCCACCAGGCTCCTCTGTCTATGGAATTTTCCAGGCAAGAATACTGGAATGGGTTGCCATGCCCTCCTCCAGGAGATCTTCCAGACCCAGGGATTGAACCCACATCTCTTATGTCTCCTGCATTGGCAAGCAGGTTCTTTACCACTAGCACCACCTGAAGCCCTGTCACTTGGTACTGAAACTTAAAAGTCATTCATTATTTATAGCTCCTTCTTATACTTCTTTGATATGTCTTATTGATATGGTATTAGATTTCTCCCTTTAATTTCCTTCCTATAATGTTCCATCACTGGTATAAATTTAGTCTCATGTTTTTGTCTTTTTTTTCTTGCTGGAAACAAATTCCATTCTGTTTCTCTACACTTTTTCCATAAGTCTTCTTAATCATCTAACAGTTCCTGTTTCTCTACACTTTTTCCATAAGTCTTCTTAATCATCTAACAGTTCTGTTCAAAAATTTCAGTGAATACAATTATACTTCCTCCCACCAGTAGCCCCCAAACTTACACAATCTCTTTTCACCATGATTTCCATTATGGTCATGCTTTAGTTTTTTGCTGTTGTTGTTTGTTTGTTTTGATTTTCTTTATTTAGAGTACTTGTGATGGAAATGACTTATGAGTATCTCAGGTGAAAAGTATATAGTAGATAGATAGTAAAGTGGGTGAAGCCATAGTGACACTGACCCTGAGCCTCCAATCCTTTGGCCACCTGATGTGAAGAGCTGACTCATTGGAAAAGACCCTGATGCTGGGAAAGATTGAAGGCAAAAGGAGAAGAGGACAGCAGAGGGTGAGATGGTTAGATAGCATCATTGACTAAATGGATGTGAATTTGAGTGATCTCCAGGAAATAGTGAAGGACAGGGAAGCTTGGTGTGCTGCAGTCTGTGGGGTCGCATAGAGTTGGACACGATTTAGTGACTGAACACCAACAACATATATTAAGCAAAACATTTATTATTTAAAATTCCTATAGAAGAGAATTTTTATCTGATGATCTTAAAACTCTTTTTAGCACTCTGCTTCCTTTTTCCATTATGTAATTTTTATAATTCAGTGCTCGATAATATGAAATTTCTTATGAACAAAATTAATAAATGAGGTGGTAGAGTAGACTTTGGGAATAGACTTGGATTGGGCATTAGATTTCATCTGATTTCAGAGTGTATTTAAGTGCTCGGAGTTGGCCCCTAGTTGCGGAAGACTGAGGAATGAATGTCAAGAATAGGTTTCTGTGTTTGAGAATCTGATATTAAAGGAAAAACGATGTATGGTGGCACTGGCTGAAAAATGAATTTCTGTTCTAAGACTATTTGAGCATATTTGGCATGGATAAATATATATGATATAAGAAAAGGAAGATTACTGATGAACCAAGTCTTGTAAGAAGCTGTCAGAAATAGGAGGCAGGTATTTGCTGTACCAAATTGACACTAAGAATGAAGATTCCTTCTAGAAATCAGGGAATGGTGTCTTCTGTCTGCCATTAGTCACTGATCTTAATCCAATTCTATTCTTTAAGGCTTGAGTAGCTCTTGATTTTTCTTGAAATACTTGTCTTTATAAAAGTTGTTGTTGCTTAGTCGCTAAGTTGCGTCCAACTCTTTGCTCCCTCACAGACTGTAGCCTGCTAGGTTTCTCTGTCCATGGAATTCTCCAAGTAAGAATACTGGAGTGGGTTGCCATTTCCTGCTCCAGTGGATCTTCCTAAGCCTGGGATAGAACCCAGGTCTCCTGCATGTATCTCCTGCATTGCAGGAAGATTCTTTACCATCTGAGCCACCAGGGAAGCCCAATATCTATAAAAGGGAATCATATTAGAAAGCCCATTGATGAGTATTTTATTTTTAGTTCTACTGTGATAATCTGGTTTCAGTAATACAAAGTGATATGATACAGCTGTTAGCCTCTGAAAACATTGCATCAGGTTGACTTCTTGATCCAATGAAAAAAATAGAGATCTTGAAATAATAGAATGTGGGAGCCAGGCAGACATGAGCATGGCTTCTACTCTTGTTACTTACTAGACATGGATTTTGAAAGTATTACTTAAACTAAATGTCAGTTTCATAATCTATAACTTAAAGAAATTTCAAACTCATAGGATTGTAATAGTAAAATATTACCATGGAAACTGGTACCCAAGAAGCATTATATTACAGACATGATTTCTATTATTACTTTAATATTCTTTCTTAGCTGATGTACATGATTGTAAATGAAAGGTTCAAGCAAGGATGATTTCATTCTTTTTTGCATGTGCTTCATTTTGTTTATATGGCAGCAAAATATTTTAAAAGTTTTAAACAATTATTAAAAGTATACTATGATACTATGTTCAGAAATATAATGTAATAATAGCACAAATAATAATTTAATGTATATTCACATACTACTTGTTTTCAGGGCTTTATGAAATGCTGCTGTAAATGAAATGAGTCTCTTCACATTTTAATTATTTGGTCTCAGGGTATATAACTTGTGCTATCAGTATTCCTTCAGGTAAAAGTAAAATAATATGCTTAAGTCTGCCAGTCAAGTAGATAACAAGAGATAACCTATTTCAAATGGTTTTGATTTCCTATTTACATGCAGAAAGTAGTATTTCTTCAACACCTTAAAAATTAAAAAAACTGGGTCAGAATTAACGGTTGCAAAAATCTCAAAAGATTCAGATGGCATCTCTGAGGTACTGATTGCTGCTGCTGCTGCTAAGTCACTTCAGTCGTGTCTGACTCAGTGCGACCCCATAGATGGCAGCCAGCAGGCTCCCCCGTCCCTGGGATTCTCCAGGCAAGAACACTGGAGTGGGTTGCCATTTCCTTCTCCAATGCATGAAAGTGAAAAGTGAAAGTGAAGTTGCTCAGTCGTGTCCGACTCTTAGCGACCCCATGGACCGCAGCCTACCAGGCTCCTCCGTCCATGGGATTTTCCAGGCAAGAGTACTGGAGTGGGGAGCCATAGCCTTCTCTGGAGGTACTGATTAAATTGGAATAAAACATTTTCCTAAGAATTAATGTTTTTATACAGGAAGGACTAAATGATTTGTGATTTCCAGACCTTTTATACATTAGTCTAGAAGCTTGTCATTTTAAAATTTATCCTTTTTCCTTTCTTTAACCAACAGCAACAAAAAAATCTGGAACTAGATATTTTAGTTTTAGTTTTTTTTTTAAAGGAGCGTGGGTGTTTAAGTCAAGGTAGAATTTAAAGAGCAGAGCAATTGCTTAGTACAAGAATATAAGAATATTGTTATGGAGGCAAGTCTTTATGAAGGCAAAATTATTTTCCAAGTCATGACTCTCAAGAACTATCACATAAATAAATTAACTGAATTTTAAAAATTAATCACAAGTAAAAGAAACAGCCAAAAGAAGCATGACGGGGGGGGGGGGGGGAATCTATGCTAATCTATGCACCATTATTTTTTCTTATAAGTGAAAATTGAAATGAATTGTAAAAGCCAATGAAGCAGCAAAAAGATGGTTGGCTATAAATCCCCGCCAATGTCCTAGATATGTCATTCTCCATGAAAGGCATGCTTTCTGATGTTGCATTTCCCATTAGCAGATGGGGCAGCCGAACACCAATGTATGTGCTTGCCTGGCTCATTTGCATGTCACCATTTATAACTTTCCACTGCCCTGTGGCATTGTAGCACCCGCCTCCCAAATGAGGAATATGCAACAGTAATAATTTTTTGATAACACCCTAGTAATTACATGACCCTTGAAGGGCTTCTTTTCAAAATTCAAACCTCACCTTCCCTCGCTTAAGTGTGAATCTAATCTCATTCTTGGCTTGGAATCTGGTTATTAACTTTCCTTTTCTTGAAAGATCTGGTGGGTGATGGTAGGATGAGTCAGAGAGAAAGGTCAAAAAGAAGGAAGTTGAAACCAATAGATTTGCTACAAGTAGCCTAAAGAGAGAAAGTTACAAGATGCTTACCTCTTGGAAAATTAACAGTCACTGAAGATAGCCTCTACTCAGTAACTTAATTTTTATTCTAAATGAAAAAATGATATCTTTTGAATTAAAGGGATTATGTTAAGAACAGCAAAAAAAATTACTGGATTTCATATGTGAACATATATATATTTAAGGCTCAAGTAAGATGGCTTGTGATCTTTCAGTAGCATTTGTTTAACAATTTGGAAATCCCCTTGTATTTTATATTTTAGATTTTTAGAATTTTATTTAAAGGAAACTGTATGAATGCAAAGGAAACAAGTCATAGACAGTTCATGATTGGCTGTGACACACAGTATCTTAAGGAAAGCCTTGGTTCATCTTCTGTTTTGTTTATTTTTTTTTTTAGGCTCTTACGTATATAATGAGAATCCCTAGATTAAAGTATATTGTCTTGAAATTGTTGGCTATCAATATACAAATTAGAATACTTACTTACATAGGTCAATCAATAAGTGTTCGAAACCAAACTTTAAATGATGTTAGATTCTTACTTAGTAAATCTTAATGCTTCATTGCTAATCACTAAGCTCTTTTAGAAAGGGGAGGCATGAACAATGACCCTTTCTCTGTTGTAGATTCCACTCTTAGTAAACTTCCCTGCCTGCTCTACCTTGGTGGACAGCCACCCTGTCATGCCATCCCATTAGCCACAAATGTGCTGAACAATTCCATGCAAGTGCTATTTACATACAGAGAAATATGGATGGTGCCCCTTAAGTTAGACAATGCAGCAGCTCTACCACGATAAGTTATTAAGCATTTATTTTTGCCACATGTTTGGCTAGGTCCTTAAGATATAAGATAAGTAAAATTTACATGGCCCAGTTTCATTGTGATAATTAAATGCTAAAGGTGGGGTGAGATGTTACTCAAGTCATTTCACAAAGAAATGCAAAGTCATAAGCATTACAAAGAGGGTGAAGGAGAGGGTTAAGGTTTAGAACTGTGCTATCCAATATGATAGCCACTAACTAAGCACAAGCTGGAATCAAGATTGCCAGGAGAAATATGAATAACCTCAGGTATGCCGATGACACCACCCTTATGGCAGAAACCAAAGAGGAAATAAAGAGCCCTTCTTGATGAAAGTGAAAGAGGAGAATGAAAAAATTGGCTTAAAGTTCAATATTCAGAAAATGAAGATCATGTCATCTGGTCCCATCACTTCATGGCAAATAGATGGGGAAACAATGGAAACAGAATTTATTTTCTTAGACTCCCAAATCACTGCAGATGGTGAGTGCAGCCATGAAATTAAAAGGCGCTTGCTCCTTGGAAGAAAAGCCATGACAAACCTAGACAGCATATTTACTTTGCCAACAAAGGTCTGTCTAGTCAAAGCTATGGTTTTTCCAGTAGTCATGTCTGGATGTAAGAGTTGGACCCTGAATAAAGCTGAGTGCCAAATAATTGATGCTTTTCAACTGTGGTATTGGAGGAGACTCTTGAGAGTCCCTTGGACTGCAAGGAGATCCAACCAGTCTATCCTAAAGGAAATCAGTCCTGAATAGTCATTGGAAAGACTAATGCTGAAGCTGAAGCTCCAATACTTTGGCCACCTGATGCGAACAACTGACTCATTGGAAAAGATCCTGATGCTGGGGAAGTTTGAAGGCGGGAGAAGGGGATGACAGAGGATGAGATGGTTGGATGGCATCACCGATTCAATGGACATGAGTTTGAGCAAGCTCCAGGAGTTGGTGATGGACAGGGAAGCCTGGCGTGCTGCAGTCCACGGGGTCCCAAAGAGTTGGACACGACTGAGCAACTGAACTGAAATATAAATAAAATTTTAAAATTCAGTTCCTCAATCACAGTCGCCACATTCCAAATCCTCAGTAGCTACATGTGGCTATTAACTACCATGTTGGATAGCAAAATACAGAACATTTCTATCATTACTGAAACTTCTGTTGGACAGTGCTGAATAATGTAACAGATGAGATCAGGGACAACTTCCTTTGGGAAGTAACAGCTGAATTGAGAATTGAAAGGTGGGCAAGGATTAACTAAGTAAAAGGGAATTTTGAAAAAAATGGAAAGTATTTTCTTTCCCATTAAATATTAGAAATTTCTAGTTTCTCAAATTTGACATTAATTTCAAAAAAATAAAATAATTACCTGAAAAGGTGCAATTTGATTTCAGAGACTAAAAATTTGTAAATGTGGTAAAAATAACACTCATATAACAGATGAACTATAACAGTATTAATATTTACATATAAAAAGACTGGGGACTTAAGATTGTTGTTGTTTAGTCCCTAAGTCATGTCTGACTCTTTGAAACCCCATGGACTGTAGCCCACCAGGCTCCTCTGTCCAAGGGATTCTCCAGGCAAGAATAGTGGAGTGGGTTGCCATTTTCTCCTCCAGGGGATCTTCCCGGGGATTGAACCCATGCCTCCTGCATTGCAGGCAAATTCTTTACCACTGGTCACCTGGGAAGCCCCGTGTTACCATGTACTCTAGTTCTAATAGCTTAAGTTCCAACAGTGGCAGAGTTAGAAAATATAATGTAGGCATTGTGATTCTTAATCCAATATTGCTTCCACTTCCTGAAATAGTCTTAAATTATTTGGCCAATTCTAAACACTTTTTAAAGTTAAAATTTGCATGTATTTTCATGCGAAGAGTTGACTCATTGGAAAAGACTCTGATGCTGGGAGGGATTGGGGGCAGGAGGAGAAGGGGACGACAGAGGATGAGATGGCTGGATGGCATCACGGACTCGATGGACGTGAGTCTGAGTGAACTCCGGGAGTTGGTGATGGACAGGGAGGCCTGGCATGCTGCAATTCATGGGGTTGCAAAGAGTCAGACACGACTGAGCGACTGAACTGAACTGAACTGATGAGTATATATAACCATCCTATCATATTGTTCAACTAAGTGAATGACAAAATTATTCAGCTGTAATGTTGCTTTAACAGTAACAACGATGTTGCCTTAATTAATCAAAGCTCTGAATGTTAATGGTTGAGAAAGCAAACAGATATAATGTTTTACATGTCTAGTTACAATTTAAGGTACAGTTTAATTTTCTCTGTTGAAAGGTCGTGAGTAATATGCACTATTGTTATTTCCATCTATTAATATTTGCTAAGTGAAATGTGAATGTGATTATCACAGTGGTTCAATATGTGCTTGCTGCTTAAGGTAAAGGATTACTTCCAATATTTATAGTTTGAACTTGATTTGTTTGAGGCTTACAAAATAGAATATAGTGATTTGCCCTGTGATGAATCATACTGTCCATTTATAAACATATTTTTAAATAATTTGATTAAATAAAAGATGTAACATTGCTATTGAGGTCTGTTTTAATATTGAGAAAGTTATTATTTTTATTCTGCTAAACAATGACCTCTTTTTCTACAGTATCTTATAGAGCTGTTCTTCAGTCACTAAGTTGTACTTACTACATAATTTATTCTGTTAATGTATAAAGATAACATAGCAAGTTAAATTAACTTTATTGTGCTTTCGTATCAAGATTCAATGCAGATCAAATTCATCTAGGGACATTATGTCAGAAGAAAAAGCCTAAGTAAACTTCTTCAAATGGGGAAACTGGACTACATTCATTCAAAGAATATTTGCTGAGGACATACTTTGTGACAGACACACTTGTGGATACTACAACAAAAGCGATAATAAAAAGAAACAATAAGCCTTTAGTACTTATTAATTACCTACTTTCATAGAGCTTAAATTCTATAATGATAAAAGAGACAGTAAAGAAAATAAACAAGTAAAACACTTTTGTTAAATGGTAGTACCATAGAGAAACATCAGGCAAGGAAGAGGAACAAGGAGTATTAAGGAAGGTTTGATGTTTTTAAAAGAAGGGCCATGATACTATCATGTAAGAATCGAATCACCAGTCTATGTCCGACGCAGGATACAGCATGCCTGGGGCTGGTGCACGGTGATGACCCAGAGAGATGTTATGGGGAGGGAGGTGGGAGGGGGGTTCATGTTTGGGAATGCATGTACACCCGTGGTGGATTCATGTCAATGTATGGCAAAACCAATACAGTATTGTAAAGTAAAATAAAGTAAAAATAAAAATTAAAAAAAAAGAAGGGCCATGAAATGCCTTATTTTGAGAGTGATTATTTGAATAAAAATAAGAAGCAGATGAGGGAGTAACTAAGGCATGTGCATTTCCAGAGAAAAAGCAATGTAGGCAGACACAACAGCAGATGAGTTGAGCAAGTGATTAAAGAGTCAAGGAATCACAAAGAGAATAAGTGCCTGGAGAAGAGTGATCAGAATGGAGATAATAGAGGATGAGGCCAGAGACTTGAAGAGGGAAAAATTCCTGACATTTGTTAGCCATTATAATGGCTTTAGTTTCTACTCTGGTAGAGGGTGCTGGAGAGTTTTGAATTGTGAAGTGATACGATCTAATCTATTTTTCGGGTTCATTCTGGATACTTTGTTGAGAATAGACTAGAGTAAGGAAAGGTTAGAAGTAGGTTAGAAAACGATTGCAGTGGTCCAGGTCAGAAGTGAGTGAGATTCTGCATATGTTTTGAACTTATACCCCATAAAGTTTGTTAACAGATTGCATGAAAGACATTGAAAAAGAGAGGAGTCGAAACTGACTACAAGGTTTTTAGCCTAAATAACTAGACAGACGGAATTGCCAATAATTGGCTTGAGGAAGACTGAAGAACAGGTTTGTGAGGCAAGATGAATAGCTGAGTTCTCTTCATTTTAAGTGCAAAATGTCTCTTAACCATCCAAGTGGAGATGCTGAGTAATCAGTTGGATATAAGAAAGTAATTCAGAGAAGAGGAACTGCTTGGAGTTGATTCAGAGATTGTTTTTAAAGCTTCCTGACACCAAAGTTGAAGGGCTAGAAAGGGAAGAGGTCTAATGGTAACCCTAAATTAGAAGTCTCTGACATGAGTAGTAAATACCGAAAGTGACTGAGATGATACAGCCAGTGAGTGTAATTGGGGTTTCCTGAAGCCATGTTTTTAAAAAGTCAAGCTCATAGAAATAGTAAAATGGCGGTTGCCAAGCACTGGGGGATGGAGGAAATTCAGAAAATTTGATCAAAGGGTGCAAATTTCCAGTTAGGAATTAAGTTCTGAGGATCTAAAGTACATCACAGATACTGGTATTTATTATTTTATCTTCACAACTTTAAAGTTGTGAAGAGAGTAAGTCTAAATGTTCTGATCATGTACACACAAAAAGCAGTTATATAAGATGATGGATATGTTAAATACACTTACTGTGATAACAATTTTTCAATATATACATGAATCAAGTTGCCATGTTGTACACCTTAAACCTATGAGTGTTACATATCAATCATATCTCAATAAAGCTGGCAGGGAAAAAGTGCTTCAAAGAGGAGAGTGTGAACATTTGACAAATACTGCTGATAGGTTAAGAAAGATTACCATGCCAGATTTAGCAATGTGTAGATCATCAATGAGCTAATGAAAATAATTTTGGAAACATGGTGGTTGAAAAACCTAATTGGGAGTTGGATTTAAGAGCCATCAGAAGGAAAAACAACAGAGGTAATGAGCAGATGCTCAGGTCCTTCAGGAACTGTGATACATAAAAGGATAAAGAGAAATGGAATGACATCTAGAGAAGTAAACAGGAACAAAAGCAACTTTTTAAAGCAGAGATAGATATCAGCATGTTTGTGGGATCAATAGAACAGACTAGCTGAAAGGGGAAATGATGCAGGAGACAAAAACAAGAATAGTGGGAATAATAGCCTTGAGTTAAGTCATCTATGAGGAACCTTGCCTTGGGGATACAGGTTGTCCTATTGAGAGGGTAACAGGCAGGAAGGCTAGGGGGTCCCCAAATGGAGAAAATAGGCTGCAGTGTCAGACGTTTTTTATCTCTCTCTTAAGTGGCAGGAGGAAACAAACTACAAGTGTCAGACATTTTTCCCTTCTTTATACAAAATTAAAAAGAGGTTTCTTTTAAAACTCTGTGTTGTCATGGCAACACCTGGTTCCACCTGAACTTTTCTCAAACCTTGAACTAACCAATGCATTTTTCTTATGGAAATGTTTTACTTAAGCTACACGTTAATGAACTATGTATTTACCTTAGACTTTCTTCAAGTTGGTTCTGCCTAAGACTCAGAACCAATAATGGCTCAACAAACCAGTATGTTTTACTCATGGAAATGTTCTCTTAAGCTATGTTAATGAAACTATGTATTTGCTCAGAAACCTGCCTTTCTTCAAGATTCATGTCAATTGTTTTATGGCCCGGGATGGCTCTCCTTGTACCAATGCTATCTCAAAATGCATGTTGTGGGTGAGGGGCCTGGTGCCACTCTCTTGAGACATTTCCTTTCTCTAATTAGCATCTTGCTAATAGATATATAACTTCTTGCTAAAAACTAGCAAAGAGGCACTGTTTGTGCCCCCTTCTGATGTCTATGTCAGAAGCTTTCTCTATCTCTTTTATACTTTAATAAAACTTTCTTACACAAAAGCTCTGAGCAATCAAGCCTCGTCACTGGCCCTGGATTGAATTCTTCTCCAAAGGCAAAGAATCCCAGCATTGTTCACAGCTCATAGCGACAACCTTTCATCTTTGGGGCTTGTCCAGGATCTGAACCTGGGACCTCTCACACTCGAGGCGAGAACTGTACCCTGTAGACCAACCAGCCTGCTGCATGGAAATGCCATCCATAATAATAAGGAAGGTTGAAGGTAGCTGAAGATGTAGGTAGGCGAGTGGATGCTATGGAGTTAAGAATATTCTTCAAGATAGACTTTATTTTCTCAGTGAAGTAAAAAGACTGTGAATTAAGAGAGGGAATGGAGGGATTTCCCTGGTGGTCCAGTAGTTAAGACTTTGAGCTTTCCATACAGAGAGCCTGAGCTTGATCTCTGGTCAGGAAACTAAGATCCCATATGCTGAGCAGCTTGACCAAAAATTTTATAAAAAGAAAAGAAGGAGGGAATGACGTTGAGAAGTAAAGTATTGGAGTCAGGGAAGGCATGAAATAATAGGGGAGTTAGAATAACTGGACTAGGGAAAAGTTGTGTGATTGCTAGGATATATTGAGGGCCCACCTGACCAGTCACTGTGGTGGTATCTTTTTCTTAAAATTACATTCAGCTACTCGAAAATGGGGCTTCCCAGGTGGCATTAGTGGTAAAGAACCCATCCGCCAATGCAGAAGACATAAGAAACCTGGATTCAATCCCTGGGTCAGAAAGATCCCCTGGAGGAGGGCATGGTAACCCACTCCAGGATTTTTGCCTGGAGAATCTTCTAGACAGAGGAGCCTGGTAGCTACAGTCCATAGGGTCACAAAGAGTCAGACATGACTGAAGTGACTTAACACACACGCATTTAAAAATAAATGCAAATTTGTGGGAGAGTTAGATTTAATAAGAATTGTAAAAGAGACACAGATATGTAGAGTGGACTTTTGGACTCTGAGGGAGAGGGAGAGGGTGGGATGATTTGGGAGAATGGCATTGAAACATGTATAATATCATGTAAGAAACGAATCACCAGTCTATGTTTGATGCAGGATGCAGGATACAGGATGCTTGGGGCTGGTGCATGGGATGATCTAGAGAGATGATATGGGTGGGAGGTGGGAGGGGGGTTCATGTTTGGGAACTCATGTACACCTGTGGTGGATTCATGTCAATGTATGGCAAAACCAATACAGTATTGTAAAGTAAAATAAAGTAAAAAAAAAAAAAAAGAATTGTGGTTTTGCTAGGTGTTTAGGCTGAATTGTGTCCCCCGGTATTCAGTGTTGTACTCCTAAACCCTGTTACTACAAAATGTGACTGCATTTTGACACAAAGATTTTAAAGAGGTAATTAAGGTGAAATAATGAAAGTGAGAATGGCACCCCACTCCAGTACTCTTGCCTGAAAAATCCCATGGACGGAGGAGCCTGGTAGGCTGCAGCCCATGGGGTTGCTAAGAGTTGGACATGACTGAGCGACTTCACTTTGACTTTTCACTTTCATGCATTGGAGAAGGAAATGGCAACCCACTCCAGTGTTCTTGCCTGGAGAATCTCAGGGATGGGGGAGCCTGGTGGGCTGCCGTCTATGGGGCTGCACAGAGTCAGAGACGACTGAAGCGACTTAGCAGCAGCAGCAGCAATGAAAGTGAAAGAGGGGAGTAAAAAAGTTGGCTTAAAACTCAGCATTCAGAAAATGAAGATCGTGGCATCTGGTCTCATCACTTCATGGAAAGTAGATGGGGAAACAGTGGAAATAGTAGCTGACTTTATTTTTTTGGGCTCCCAAATCACTGCAGATGGTGAGTGCAGCTTAAAAGATGCTTATTCCTTGGAAGAAAAGTAATGACCAACCTAGACAGCATATTAAAAAGCAGAGACATTACTTTGCCAACAAAGGTCCATCTAGTCAAAGCTATGGTTTTTCAAGTAGTCATGTATGGCTGTGACAGTTGAACTGTAAAGAAAGTTGAGTGCCAAAGAATTGATGACTTTGAACTGTGATGTTGGAGAAGACTCTTGAGAGTCCCTTGGACTGCAAGGAGATCCAACCAGTCCATCCTAAAGGAAATCAGCCCTGAATATTCATTGGAAGGACTGATGCTGAAGCTGAAACACCAATACTTTGGCCACCTGATGTGCAGAATTGACTCATTTGAAAAGACCCTGATGCTGGAAAAGATTGAAGGCAGGAGGAGAAGGGGACGACAGAGGTGAGATGGTTGGATGGCATTGCTGACTAAATGGAAATGAATTTAAGCAAGTTCCAGGAGTTGAGGATGGACATGGAGGCCTGGTGTGCTGCAGTCCATGGGGTTGCAAAGAGTCAGACACAACTGAGTGACTGAACTGACCTGAACTGAAGGTGAAATGAGGTCACACATGTGGGCCCACATCCAGTATGACTGGTGTCTTTATAAAAATAGTGGATTAGTACAGTGTACAGTGGAAAGATGGTGTGAAGAAAGAGGAAGGAGATGGTTATGTATAAGTCGAAGAGAGAGATCTCAGAAGAAATCAATCTTGTGGACACCTTAACCTTGAACCTCAAGCATCTATGATTGTGAGGAAATAAATTTGTTGTTTAAGCTTCCCAATCTGTGCTATTTGTTACATCAGGCCTAGCAAAATAATATTAATACACTTGAGCAGAGGTAGCAAGTTGTGCAAGTTTTGGTGGATCTACATCATTTTGTTGTTGTTGTTTAGTCACTAAGTCATGTCTAACTCTTGCAACCCCATGAACTGTAGCCTGCCAGGCTCCTCTGTCCATGGGATTCTCCAGGCAAGGGTTTTGGAGTGGGTTGCCATTTCCTTCTCCAGGGGATCTTCCTGACCCAGGGATCAAACTTGCGTTGCCTGCATTGGCAGGCGGATTTTTTACCACTGAACCACCAGGGAAGCCTTTTCAAAACTTGATTTTGTTGATCTTACTAATTTTAGCATAAATACTGAGTGAGTGAAATTGCTCAGTCATGTCCAACTCTTTGAGACCCCATGGACTGTAGCCTACCAGGCTCCTCCGTCCATGGGATTCTCCAGGCAAGAATATTGGAGTGGGTTGCCATTTCCTTCTCCAGGGGATCTTCTTGACCCAGGGATTGAACCCAGGTCTCCCACATTGGAGGCAGACGCTTTAACCTCTGAGGCACCAGGTAAGCCCATAGATAGATAGGTGATAAATAGATTCCTTTGGATTTTGCACACGGACAATCATGTTGAGTAAAGATTTCTACTTCTCCAGTCATCATGCATTTTTCTTAGCTTAAAAATTATTATGAGAAACAAAAATTGTGAGGGACTAGTTTATTTTATTTATAATTAACTTTTATTGGCATATAGTTGGTTTACAATGTTGTGTTAGTTTCTACTGTACAGAAAAATGAATCAGCCATACATTATATGTGGGCTTCCCAGGTGGCACAGTGGTAAAGAATCTGCCTGCCAGTGCAGGAGATGCAACAGACATGGTTTCGATCCATAGGTTGGTAACACCCCCTGGAGGAGGAAATGGCAACCCAGTCCAGTGTTCTTGCTTGGAAACTTCCATGGACCGAGGAGCCTGGTAGACTACAGTCCCTGGGGTTGCAAAAGAGTTGGACACAAATGCGTGACTGAACACATGCACACATACATACATCCTCTCCCTTTTGGACTCCCTTCCCATTCAGGTCACTGCAGTGCATTAAGTATGATTCCTTGTGCTATGCAGTAGGTTCTCATTTCCTCATGCATTTTTATTTCTTTATTTGTTGAGCTGTCTAGGACCTCCAGGGTAAAAGTGAAGAGAAATGGGAATCTCCTTGCTTCAGTTCCAATCAGGAATACAGCTTTCCCTCCTTTAGCATTGCATATATTGGCTGTGGGTTATTCATAGATGCCCTTTATGGGGTGAAAGGGAAAGTGAAGTCACTCAGTTGTGTCCAACTCTTTGCGATCCCATCGACTGTAGCCTACCATTATGGGGTGAAGGATGTTCAATTTTTATAATAAATTATTTTTACATTTTGTCAAATGTTTTATTGAAACTATTGAGATAATTATATTTTGGTTATCTTTTTAGCATTAAAACGATAAATTACATTGCTTGATTTATGAATGATAAGTAAATCTTGCTTCATGAGATAAAGCTTACCTTTTCACTTAGTAGTAACCTATATATTTCAGAATTATTTCTGCTAATGCTTATAGATATTTGTGGATGTTCATGATGTATAGGTGTATAGATATTTGTGATATCTATCTGTGTATGTGTGTGCATGCTCAGTTGCTTCAGTCATGTCCAACTCTTCAGTCATGTCCAACTCTGTAACCCACCAGGTTCCTCTGTCCATGGGATTCTCCAGGTAAGAATACTGAAGTGGGTTGCAATAACTTTCTCCAGAGTATCTTCTCGACCCAGGGATCAAACCCGAGTCTCCTGCATTGCAGCTGAATTCCTTACCACTGAGCTGCTGTTGAAGCCCCTTCATGAGGTACAGCTATCTATATTTTTCTTTTATCATGATTTTCTTGGCTGGTTTTGGTATCAGGATTACAATGGCTTTATATGATCAGTTTTGGAATGTTTACTCTTCTATTCTCTGGAGTAATTTGTTCAGGATTGGTGTTATTTCTTTTTAAATAGTTGGTTGAGTTCAGTTCAGTTCAGTTGCTCAGTCATGTCCGACTCTTTGCGACCCCATGGACTGCAGCACACCAGGCCTCCCTGTCCATCACCAACTCCTGGAGCTTACTCAAACTCATGTCCACTGAGTCGGTGATGCCATCCAATCATCTCATCCTCTGTCATTCCCTTCTCCTCCTGCCTTTAATCTTTCACAGCATCAGGGTCTTTTCAAATGAATCAGTTCTTCGCATTAGGTGGCCAAAGTATTGGAGTTTCAGCTTTAGCATCTGTCCTTCCAATGAATATTCAGTACTGATTTCCTTTAGCATGGACTGGTTGGATCTCCTTGCAGTCCAAGGGACTCTCAAGAGTCTTCTCCAACACCACAGTTCAAAAGCATAAGCTCTTCAGCGCTCAGCTTTCTTTATAGTCCAACTGTCACATTCATACATGACTACTGGAAAAACAATAGCTTTGACTAGATGGACCTTGGTTGGCAAAGCAACGTCTCTGCTTTTTAATATGCTGTCTAGGTTGGTCATAGGTTTTCTTCCAAGGAGCAGGTGTCTTAATTCCAAGGCTGTAGTTACCACTTGCAGTGATTTTGGACCGCCCGCCCCCTCCGCAAATAAAGTCAGCCACAGTTTCCACTGTTTCCCCATCTATTTGCCATGAAGTGATGTGACCAGATGACATGATCTTGGTTTTCTGAATGTTGAGTTTTAAGCCAACTTTTTCACTCTTCTCTTTCACTTTAATCAAAAAGCTCTTTATTTCTTCGCTTTCTACCATAAAGGTGGTGTCATCTGCATATCTGAGGTTATTGATATTTCTCCCGGCAATCTTGATTCCAGCTTGTGCTTCTTCCAACCCAGCATTTCTCATGGTGTACTCTTCATAAAAGTTAAATAAGCAGAGTGACAGTATATAGCCTTGATGTACTCCTTTCCTGATTTGGAACCAGTCTGTTGTTCCATGTCCAGTTCTAACTGTTGCTTCCTGACCTTTTACAGATTTCTCAAGAGGCAAGTCAGGTGGTCTGGTATTCCCATCTCTTTAAGAATTTTCCACATTTTTTTGTGATCCACATAGTCAATATCTTTGGCATAGTCAACAAACAGAAGTAGATGATTTTCTGGAACTCTCTTCCTTTTTTGATCATGCAATGGATCATAAATAGTTGGTAGGTATTTTATTTTGCAAATTTGTTCTAATGTAAGCATTTAAGCTTTTTATTTTATTTTTAGTGTTGCTTTATTGCATTCTACAAATTTTTATGTGTTCAGATTATTTTTACTTAGTTCAATATATTTTAATTTTTTTTAATTTTTATTTTTACTTTATTTTACTTTACAATAGTGCTTACTTCAATATATTTTATAATTTTACTTGTGATTTCCTCTTTTACCCATGTGTATAATAGAAGTGTATAATTTTACCCATGTGTATATAGAAGTGTATAATTCCTAAATATTTATAAATACCTGGTAATTTTCCTGGGATCTTTTGCTACTGATTTCCTATTTAATTCGTTTAGCCAAAGATCAGATCCTGCACTCTTCCAGTCCTTTCAAAATGTATTGAGGCTTGTTATGACCCAGAATATAATCACTGTTGGTGAACATGCCATGGGTACTTGAAAAGAATATGTATTATGTGGGTGTTTTTTGTTATGGTTCTAAAAAATGTAAATTTGTTATAGTTGAATATTAGTATAATTCTAATATTTTACCCTTTACTGCCTTTCTGTCTCATTGTTCTATAAATTACAAAGAGAAAATGTTGAAAACTACAACTTTGTTGGTTTGTCTATTTATACTTTTAGTTCTGTTAGTGTTTATTTCACATATATACCTAGATTTATTAATAGGCTATATACATTTATAATTGCTATGTATTTTAAGTGAATTCAAGATCTTATAATTATAACTGTCTTTAACTCTAGTAATATTCCTTATCCTGAAGCCTGCTGCTAAGTCGCTTCGGTCGTGTCCAACTCTGTGCGACCCCATAGACAGCAGGCCACCAGGCTCCACCGTCCTTGGGATTCTCCAGGCAAGAACACTGGAATGGGTTGCCATTTCCTTCTCCAATGTATGAAGTGAAAGGGAAGTCACTGAGGTGTGTCCAACTCTCAGCAACCCCATGGACTGCAGGCTACCAGGCTCCTCCGTCCATGGGATTTTCCAGGCAAGAGTACTGGAGTGGGGTGCCATTGCCTTCTCTGATCCTGAAGCCTACTTTGATATTAATATAGATTTTCCAGCATTCTTATTTTTATGATTTGCATGTTTTGTCTTTATCATTATTTTATTTTTATCCTATCTGTATCTTTTTAGTAAAGGTTCATGTTCATGCTTTGTAAACAGCATATAGTTGAGTCTTATCATTTAAACTTTTTGCCTTTTAATTGAAATTTTTAGTGCATGTACATTTAACTTCATATTTGATAAGCTTGGATTTCAGTCTATCATCCAGTATTGTTTTCTATTTGACCCATACATTATCTGTTACTTTTGCTCATTTTCTGTTGTTTCACTGCATCTTTTATATTTTATTTCATTACTATACTATTTATTATTTAAATAACTTTTTCTTTTTCAAACTATTCCACTGAAGTTTATAATGTTCATCTTTAAATTATAACATGCAATGTGTCAGTATTATGTTATCTTTGTATAGAAGAAGGTGACACCAGTATACTTTTTTCTCTCTCTCTCCAGCCCTTTATGCTATCATTGATATGTATTTTATTTATTTATGATGTGTGTGTGTATATATATATATATATATATATATATGATATCTATCTCTCTCATCTATCATCCCTCATCTATCTCATCTTTTTTCTCTGTGTGCCCCAATGTGGATAGTTTCTACTGCCCTGTCTTCAGTTCACAGACATCTTCCATACCAGTCTTTTCTACTCTGCTGTTGAGTCTTTACCATTAATTATTCATTTCAGATATTATATCTTCCAGTCATAAAATTCCTAAGTTATTCCTTTTCATAATTTCCATTTTCTATGACTTTTGTTATATTCATATTTTCTTTAAATTAACAAAGGTATTTATAATAGCTTTCTAAATGTCATTTAATCCCGTTTCTGCTATTGAATAATTCTTGCCTAGTTATAGATCACACATTTCTTCTTCTTTTCCTGACCTAGAATATTCTAAGCTATACATGTAATGGCTTAATAGTCAGTCAAAGATTCAAGCAGATTCCTAATGCAGATTTTTGGAGTTCATTTGCTTTGTAAAGTCTTTTTTGTCAGTTCCCTGCCCCACAAATTCCAGCTCCTTCAGTAGCTCTGAACAATCTTGGTCTCTGCAAGTCAGCAAGAGATCTTGATGCTCTTCTTGGCATCCAACCCTGGGACATGATCTGGAAAGTGTTTCCAGACATAAACGCAGTCACTTTGTTTGCCTTCTCTCAGGTACAACAGTCCTGCCCCACTTATTATCCAAGGTCTGTAAATAGTTGTTTCATATGTTTTGTCTACTTTAATAGTTTTTTTATGTTAGAAGGGCTATTCTAGTACCAATTATTCCACCATGTCTGTATGCAGAAATCTGTTAGTTTTCATTCAATTTTCAAATCACTTCATTAATTCATTATCTCCCTGAACAGATATTTATAAATAGTAGATGCTGACAGTAGTACACAATGATTAATGATATTCAGGAAAGGAAATCAGTCCTGAATATTCATTGGAAGAACCGATGCTGAATCTGAAGCTCCAATACTTTGGCCATCTGATGTGAAGAACTGATTCATTGGAAAAGACCCTGATGCTGGGAAAGATTGAGGCAGGAGGAGAAGGGGTGACAGAGGATGAAATGGTCAGATGGCATCACCAACTCGATGGACATGAGTTTGAGCAAGCTCCGGGAGTTGGTGATGGACAGGGAAGCCTGGCGTGCTGCAGTCCATGGGGTGGCAAAGAGTCGGACACGACTGAGCAACTGAACTGAATAAGATACTGTCCCTGCTTGAAGGAGCTTTCAGCTTACTGGAGTAGCAACTGATAACACAATTTTGATGCAATGTGATCAGCATAAAAAGTAAAGATTTAAAAGTAAGTGCTACAAGATGAAAGCACAAGTATTTATTATACATTTCATCCAGACCAAAGTCAAGTTTAATGGTACTCTCTAAGATCATGGATCTCAACCAGAGCTGTAACAGTGGAAGCCCCCAGGAACCTCTAAAAAAATACTGATGCCTGGCTCCTATCCCAAATGTTCTGATTTACTTGGTCTGAGGTGTGGCCTGGGCTTTGAACATTTAAAACCCTCCTATTAATATTTGCTTTGAAGCCAAAGTTGACAATATTAATCTATGGTAATTTTTTCAGATAGATATTATGAATAAATGTGTGGATTGGTAAAAAACTACAAATGGTATTCTACAAAAATGTTTATTCTGTGTTTTCTGTTGCCAATGTCTCAAAATGGTTGTTTCATATTTTTTTCCAGTGTCATAGTATCACCTTGTTTTGATTAAATTATATTATTTAAACAATTTGGCAGTACATCTATTCATCTAACAAATATTTATTGTGTCATCTATTTATATTTACTGTGCTAAGTGCTATAACTTTAATGTTATGGCAAGTTGACCATAGCAAAGGGTGACACGCTACTTGACTTTACCTTGACAGTGAAGTTTTCTCATAAGACTGGTGTTTCAGAAGTATGCTTGTCCATGTACATGTGCATTCTTGTTAAGGTACAAATACTTACTTAAATGTACTGCTGTTGCTGCTGCTAAGTCGCTTCAAGTGTGTCCGACCCTGTGCAACCCCACAGATGGCAGCCCACCAGGCTTCCCCATCCCTGGGATTTTCCAGGCAAGAATACTGGAGTGGGTCGCCATTGCCCTGTACAGCAGTATTCATAACCAGACTACCCATTCTTAAAATCATAAAGATTAATCCTATTTCTATTTTCTGAGGACATCGCTCCCAAAGAAAAACCAGCATAAGTACAATTAATTCATACATTGTAAAAGGTCATCAGAGTGGCAGTTTCAGAAAGTTATAAATAAAGCAATCTAAATCTATAATATCTACTTATATTTTTAAGGGCTTCCGCAATGTTGATAGCATCCTGGAAATAAGATTTGAAAAAGTAATTCATCTATATTATAAACAGTATAAAGATTCTTTCTTTTTATACGTGGGGGACATGTGTGTGGCGGGCTTCCCAGGTTGCTCAGTGCTAAAGAACCTGCCTGCAATGCAGGAGCCACAGGAGACCCAGGTTTGATCCCTGGGTTGTGAAGATCCCCTGGAGGAGGAAGTGGCAACCCACTCTAGTATTCTTGCCTGGAGAATCCCATGGACAGAGGAGCCTGGAGGGCTATAGTCTACAGGGTCACAAAAAGTTGGACATGACTGAAGTGACTTAGTATGCGTGCACATATGTGTGGCAGGGTCACACTTAATAGTTAAGTGCATGTTTTGCTATATTAAAAGAAATCATATAGCATACTTAAGTTTGGAAGTCTCCCAGTCTCTAAAATGAAGTGATAAGAACAATCATGACCCTTTTTCCACCTAAAGGAGAACGAACTAACAGAGCGTAAGAGAATAAGCACAGTTCAGTTCAGTTTAGTTGTTCAGTCTGGCTGAACAACTCGTGTCTGACTCTTTGCAACCCCATGAACGACAGCATGCCAGGCCTCCCTGTCCATCACCAACTCCCGGAGTCTACCCAAACGCATGTCCATCGAGTCGGTGATGCCATCCAGCCATCTCATCCTCTGTCGTCCCCTTCTCCTCCTGCCCTCAATCTTTCTTAGCATCAGGGTCTTTTCCAATGAGTCAACTCTTCGCATCAGGTGGCCAAAGTATTGCAGTTTCAGCTTCAACATCAGTCCTTCCAATGAACACCCAGGACTGATCTCCTTTAGAATGGACTGGTTGGACCTCCTTGCAGTCCAAGGAACTCTCAAGAATCTTCTCCAACACCACAGTTCAAAAGCATCAGTTCTTTGGCGCTCAGCTTTCTTTATAGTCTAACTCTCACATCCATACATGACTACTAGAAAAACCATAGCCTTAGCTAGATGGACCTTCGTTGGCAAAGTAATGTCTCTGCTTTTGAATATGCTATCTAGGTTGGTGATAACTTTCTTTCCAAGGAGTGAGTATCTTTTAATTTCATGGCTGCAACCACCATCTGAAGTGATTTTGGAGCCCCCCAAAATAAAGTCAGCCACTGTTCCACAGTTTCCCCATCTACTTGCCATAAAGTGATGGGACTGGATGCCATGATCTTAGTTTTCTGAATGTTGAGCTTTAAGCCAGCTTTTTCACTCTCCTCTTTCACTTTCATCAGAGGCTCTTTAGTTCTTATTTGCTTTCTGCCATAAGGGTAGTGTCATCTTCATATCTGAGGTTATTGATATTTCTCCCAGCAATCTTGATTCCAGCTTGTGCTTCATCCAGCCCAGTGTTTCTCATGATGTACTCTGCATATAAGTTAAATAAGCAGGGTGACAATATACAGCCTTGACATACTCCTTTTCCTATTTGGAACCAGTCTGTTGTTCCATGTCCAGTTCTAACTGTTGCTTCCTGACCTGCATACAGGTTTTTCAAGAGGCAGGTCAAGTGGTCTGGTATTCCCATCTCTTTCAGGATTCTCCACAGTTTATTGTGATCCACACAGTCAAAGGCTTTGGCATAGTCAATAAAGCAGAAATAGATGTTTTTCTGGAACTCTCTTGCTTTTTTGATGATCCAGTGGATGTTGGCAATTTGATCTCTGGTTCCTCTGCCTTTTCTAAAACCAGCCTGAACGTCTGGAAGTTCATGGTTCACGTATTGCTGAAGCCTGGCTTGGAGAATTTTGAGCATTACTCTACTAGCGTGTGAGATGAGTGCAATTGTGTGGTAGTTTAAGCATTCTTTGGCATTGCCTGTTTTTGGGAGCAGCAGCTGCACAGCGCAGGAGTGGCCAAGAGGAGCTACCCCATGTCCAAGGTCAGGAGCGGCGGCAATGAGGAGATACCCCATGCCCAAGGTAAGGAACAGTGGCTGTGATTTGCTGGAGCAACTATGAAGAGATACCCGACATCCAAGGTAAGAGAAACCCAATTAAGATGGTAGGCGCTGAGAGAGGGTATCAGAGGGCAGACAGACTGAAACCACAATCACAGACAACTAGCCAATCTGATCACACGGACCACAGCCTTGTCTAACTCAATGAAACTAAGCCATGCCGTGTGGGGCCATCCAAGACAGACGGGTCATGGTGGAGAGGTATGACAGAATGTGGTCCACTGGAGAAGGGAATGGCAAACCACTTCAGTATTCTTACTTTGAGAACCCCATCAACAGTATGAACAGTATGAATAAGCACAAATAATGTGCAAATTAAGAATGTGAAGTTTCTTCTCTCATCCATCTCCTGGCTCACATATACATGGTCCAGGTACCAGAAAACTTTCCTCTGAACACAGTCTGTTTGGCAAGTAGACGAAATCACATCTAATCTGAATTGTCACACAGAGTTAGAGATTTTCAGTCTGTTTAGTTTTGCTGCAGCAAGTTTCAACCTTCTGCACTTTCCTGACTGTTTTCATGGCATAGCTATCCCCTAGCAGCAACCCGATTGCCAGCTGGGTAATTATTATTTTACTCTGAGGTGTCTATATGACATCTGGTATCTTGACATTGAAATTCTTAAGTGTATACTTTCTTTAATTCCTTTGCTTGCCATGCTTTCTAAAGCAAATTCTGACTCTCCACATGTGTTATCTGTGGGCCACTGAGCTGTTCAGTATGTCAGTGGTAAATCTTCCTAATCTTGAGCCTCTTAGATTCTTGGGTACAGCAATGACTGGAGAAAATCTTTTAGATACTTTCATTTTCTATTTCTCTACAAGCCTAAAATCACTTTCAAAAATACCTATGAAAGAAAATAGAGCATATTAAAACAGCAATTAGCTCTATCTTTTTCCTATGTTGAATGCCCATCTTCTACTGGATGCTTAAATAAATTAAACTGAAAAATTATTTCTGTTGAGTGTAATACTTAAATCACTTAGTAGGTTTTTATTCATTTTTAGTAAAGATATAGTAATGCATAATCCAAAATTCAACTGTGGCAAATAGCACATGCATCAGGATTGACAAGTTTAGCCAGTCAGTTCAGTTCAGTTCAGTCAGTCCTGTCTGACTCTGTGACCCCATGCACTATAGCATGTCAGGTTTCCCTGTCTTTTGCTATGTCCCAGAGTTTGCTCAAATTCATGTCCATTGAGTTGATGATGTCATCCAACCATCACATCCCCTTCTCTTCCTGCCCTCACTCTTTCCCAGCATCAGGGTCTTCTCCAGTGAGTTGGCTTTTCATATCAGTTGGCCAGTATTGGAGTTTTAGCTTCAACATCAGTCCTTCCAATAAATATTCAGGACTGATTTCCTTTAGGATTGACTGGTTTGATCTCCTTGCACTCCAAGGGACTCTCAAGAGTCTTCTCCAGCACCACAGTTCAAAAACATCAATTCTTTGGTGCTCAGCCTTCTTTATGGTCCAACTTTCACATCTGTACATGACTACTGGAAAAACCATAGCTTTGACTATATGGACCTTTGTCAACAAAGTGATATCTCTGCTTTTTAATACCCTGTCTATGTTTGTTCAACTCCTTGTGATCCCATGGACTATAACCCGCCAGGCTCCTCTGTCCATGGGATTTTTTCCAGGCAAGAATGTTGGAGTGGGTTGCCATACCCTTCTCCAGGGGATCTTCCCAACCCAGGGATCGAACACACATATCTTACATCCCTTGCATTTGCTGGAGGATTATTTACCACTGAACCACCAGAGAAGCATCTTTTATACATAGTAGTGTATATATGTCAATCCCAATCTCCCACTTCATCTAACCCCCTCGCCTTCCCCACTTAGTGTTCTCTACATCTGTTCCTTTGCAAATTTGAAGCCTGGTACCTGTTTTTGTGACGTGGTAAGTCCTCAATGTACATTTTTTAAATATTGACTTAGGTTTTGACTGATCAAGATTGCCAGGAGAAATATCAATAACCTCAGACATGCAGATGACACCACCCTTATGGCAGAAAGTGAAGAGGAACTAAAAAGCCTCTTGATGAAAGTGAAAGAGGAGAGTGAAAAAGTTGGCTTAAAGCTCAACATTCAGAAAAATAAGATCATGGCATCTGGTCCCATCACTTCTTGGGAAATAGATGGGGAAACAGTGGAAACAGTGTCAGACTTTATTTTGGGGGGGCTCCAAAATCACTGCAGATGATGATTGCAGCCATGAAATTAAAAGACGCTTACTCCTTGGAAGGAAAGTTATGACCAATCTAGATAGCATATTCAAAAGCAAAGACATTACTTTGCCAAAAAGGTCCATTTAGTCAAGGCTATGGTTTTTCCAGTGGTCATGTATGGATGTGAAAGTTGGACTGTGAAGAAAGCTGAGCACTGAAGAATTGATGCTTTTGAACTGTGGTGTTGGAGAAGACTCTTGAGAGTCCCTTGGACTGCAAGGAGATCCAACCAGTCCATTCTAAAGATCAGTCCAGGGTGCTCTTTGGAAGGACTGATACTAAAGCTGAAACTCTAATACTTTGGCCACCTCATGCGAAGAGTTGACTCATTGGAAAAGACTCTGATGCTGGGAGGGATTGGGGGCAGGAGGAGAAAGGGACGACAGAGGATGAGATGGCTGGATGGCATCACTGACTCAATGGACGTGAGTTTGTGTGAACTCCAGGAGTTGGTGATGGACAGGGAGGTCTGGCGTGCTGCGATTCATGGGGTCGCAAAGAGTTGGACACAACTTAGCCACTGAACTGAACTGAACTAAGGTGAGAATAATGAATAAGATATGTATTAATTGCATTTTCAGATACAAGTTTAGGACAAGAAATACAACAATTTGTTATTTTGTCTCTATAAATCGAAACCAGAGAGTATCTCAATCCTTGGAAATACATTTGTCATGTAACAAAACAGACTACAAAATGGCTTCTTCCTACTAATTTTGCTCACTCCCACAGATCCTTTTCAGACAAATCACATTGATCATTATTATTTTATCTGAAAAATATCCTGTTATGCTTTTTCTGCCTAATTGACTTATTCATAAAAGAGGGAGGTTGGCCAGGTCAGGTTGGTAGAGGTAGAATTAAGTTAATATATATTTATCATATGATAGATTCAAAATTTAAATTATCCAGAGACAGGGACTTATTTTGCCTCAAACCACACTGTTAGGTTTTCTTTGGAATTGCTCCAGTTTCCCACAAATGTAACAACATGTGAAGGATATAAAAGTAGAAAAATCTATTTTTCACCTTCATTTTGCTTATAATGCTGTAGAAAAGAAAGCAAATACTAATTATCTTGTTTACAGTCATCTAATCATTGGCAGGAGAGGAACTAAAAGCCTCCCCCTAGCAATGTCTCTCTAGATGTAAAATAAACACTGCAATTAAGAAAAAAGGCAGCAACTTGACAGAAAAATGGTTTCCTAATTTGACCATTCTGGGTGCTTAAAGTTGTTGTCCAAAAGGAACTAGTACTTTAATGAAGAGCTCAAATCAAATGAGAAAAGTTACTGAGAATTCTTTCTAATCTGTAGTGTCCTGAGGGAACAAACAGATAACACAGGCTCTCCTGTCATTTACCAAACCTCACAGTAAAAAATTCTACTAGTAGAGACAGTTTAATAATTTTAGTCTTTTTTTTTTGCCTCCAGCAACAAAGAGTTCATGTAACAAAAGTACCCATGGAGAACTAGTCTTCCAGATATATCAGTGCAACACTGAAATAATGTTATGAAGCGATGGCCATAATAATAGCTGACAGCTGTTGCCCGCTTGCTCTATGCTGACCACTATTTGAAGTGTTGAACATGATCATGGCATCTGGTCCCATCACTTCATGGGAAATAGATGGGGAAACAGTGGAAACAGTGTCAGACTTTATTCTTTTGGGCTCCAAAATCACTGCAGATGATGACTGCAGCCATGAAATTAAAAGACGCTTACTCCTTGGAAGAAAAGTTATGACCAACCTAGATAGCATATTGAAAAGCAGAGACTAACTTTGCCAACAAAGGTCCATCTAGTCAAGGCTATGGTTTTTCCAGTGGTCATGTATGGATGTGAGAGTTGGACTGTGAAGAAAGCTGAGTGCCAAAGAATTGATGCTTTGGACTGGATCCAACCAGTCCATTCTAAAGGAGATCAGCCCTGGGTGATCTTTGGAAGGACTGATGTTGAAGCTGAAACTCCAGTACTTTGGCCACCCCATGCGAAGAGTTGACTCACTGGAAAAGACTGTGATGCTGGGAGAGATTGGGGGCAGGAGGAAAAGGGGACGACAGAGGTGAGATAGCTGGATGGCATCACTGACTTGATGGATGTGAGTTTGAGTGAACTCCAGGGATGGTGATGGACAGGGAGGCCTGGCATGCTGCAGTTCATGGGGTCGCAAAGAGTCGGACACGACTGAGCGACTGAACTGAACTGAAGCCATAAAGGGGCATTCACTGTAGAATCCCATTGAGAACTAATCTCAAGGGGCTCAAAAGAAGACCAGAAATAATGATTACCTCTTAGTATCATTAATGCTTTTCTTGGCTCCATTCCATGCACATGGCAACAAAAGCTTTGTTTTCATCATGAAAGGCTTGAAAGATGAGAATTTAGGTTGTGTCCAGAGGAAGTAAATCCGTTTTGTTCTACATAGAGCAGTTAAATAATGGGATAAAATAGTCACCCAACAGTTAAAAGTCTGAAACAGAACTGAAAGTATCCCAAATAGGACTGAAAACAGTGTCTATTCAACTATCTTTTGGCCTCATTTGCCTTAACAATTCTATTTGTGGTGTCCCAAATGGAAGTATCTTGTATTTTAAAGGTAGAATTCAACAAGATGTATGTTATAGAAGAAATTATTTCCAAGAGAAAACATTAGTGTAGCTTAGAATTCATTACTAACCATATCCTATATTCTGTAGTGTACAGTTGTAGGGCCTTTTGAGGAACAGATGAAGGCAAAGTTAAGATAATTAAGACTTTCTATACACAGTGACCTCTAGCAGGTTTACCAGTGACTACCATTATATGGTAGAGACTTCCCTGGGTGGCTCAGATGGTAAAGCATCTGCCTACAATGCGGGAGACCCAGGTTCAATCCCTGGGTAGGGAAGATCCCCTGGAGAAGGAAATGGCATCCCACTCCAGTACTCCTGCCTGGAAAATCCCACGGATGGAGGATCCTGGTAGGCTACAGTTCACGGAGTCGCAAAGAGTCGGACACGACTGAGCGACTTCACTTCACTTCACTTCACCATTATATAGCATGCTGTCCCATTCTTTGAACCCTGAGTCACAATGGCGATAACTCCTGGTCTGCTTGACAAATAGGGATGAAGAGGAGAAAACAATGAAATGCATTGTATATGCAAGTAGAAAATTTTAATCTATTTTTAAAAGTAAACTGAAACTGGATGAGAAGGACAATATTCAAAGAGTCCTATGAGACTGTAACTAAAATATGTATTGTTAAAGGAAAGGAATGACTTCTTCACTTATTTATTCAAATGAAAAATAAATAAATACTACAGAAACTGAACTGATACAATCTATAGACACATAAAACACTTTCAAGTCAAGTGTGTATGCTCTTTCTAGTTGGAAAAAAAATAAGTTTGAGGCCACTATGTGACTTTGAAAATTTTACTTAAGTTTTAATACTCATCTGAGTAATATATATATATATATATATATATATATATATATAATTATTTGAGTGCACTGGGTCTTTGTTGCTACATGCGAGCTTTCTCTAGTTGTAGTGAGCAGGAGCTACTTTCTAGTTGCCGTGTGCAGGCTTCTCATTGAGGTGGCTTCTCTTGTTGTGAAGCATGGGCTCTAGGGCATGCCAGCTTAGTAGCTGTGGCTCCTGGGCTTAGTTGCTCTGTGGCATGTGGGATCTTCCTGGATTAGGGATCAAACCCACATCTCCTGCATTGGCAGGCAGATTCTTTACCACTGAGCCACCAGGGAAGCCCTGAATAATATCTTTAAAATTATTGAAAACAGTGTGTCTTGAGAGTAAGAAGAAATGTATCTCATCTATGCAAAATTAATTTTCAAAATACAAATCAAGAAGGTGATAAAATCCAATATTGTGAAAATTAGCAGTTGCTTTCTCTACATAGGCCTAAAATACCCATATATTGTTATTATCCAAATTTTGCAGATGTTCTCAATCCTGAGTCATTTATTTACAACACTCTGTTACTGTTTTTTTGCTCTTTCAACTTCAGCACACAAAAAAAGAAGCCCAGAATACAGAATCTGGAGAAAACATTAACTACTTTATTTTCTGATGAACAACAACAATAAAAAGCAAATCCTGGAGCCTGTGAAGAGAAAATGAAAGTTTGTTTAAAACAAATCTTGGGTTTGATTCCCTCCCCCCTTCCAGATGTCAGACCCGTGATACAAACTCATGGATTGGAATCTGCTACTTGAAAGAAGCAGTTGGCTGTGGAGAGAGCCAAAGATGCATTTTTATAACCAGTAAAGGTTTGAATTATTCATAAGGGAAATACTTTTTCTTTTTTAAGAGATAAATCAGCTACCAAACTGCTGAAGTGAATTAAACTAAACTGGTCAACAAAAATAAGGACAGTAAAGACTCCAAAGAATGAGGATATCAAAATACTCTTGGACTTAGCACTTCACTGGAGTGGGAGGGAAGGGTGGAAGATCTTGTATAAAAATCTTTGTTTTAAAGAACAATATGAACGGTTGGGTTGGAATTTTCCTTGCAGCATTATTACTTGTGAATATTACCCTGTTAAATGTGTGTTCCCTAAATATTGCCAAGTGAGATTTTCCATTCCTAAAACAAATGCTGAAAAATATCATCTTCAGTGAGTGAGCCCATTAATATTTTCAATATAACAATATCTCACATTCTTTGGATGTGTTGATAAAGCCCTAGGTTCTTGTCTCTGAAGGTTAGAAGAAACATAATAAATATTTATGATTCCCTGACAATTTGGCTGTGGAACAACATTTTGATAGAGTTTTTGATAATTGAGAAGATTTTTTAAAGCCTGTTTTCACAAATCTTTTAATGTTTTCACTTTTAAAAACCTGAGCAAGCAGATATCCATCTGTAAGTACAAAATAATCTCCAAAACTTCCTTGGTGTAATTTGTTATACAAAAGATTTTACAACTTCTCAAAATATGTAACAATACATGTGAGTATACATGCATTTATATAATACATTTTATGTAACAGTTATCCTAACTTTTCCTTTCTTTTATATCTCTGTCTGAAATGTACAAGCATATAAACTTTTTGTGAAAAAAAAAAAGACACTTGACCTGTCTTCTGGCTCCTCTTTGAATATTTATATTAATCTGAAATGCTCTCAATGAATGTTGCATTTTCAGCTAAGTCTGCTCTGTAAACAGTGCATTGGATAATCGTAGTCTGGAATGAGCAAAGCTAGTAAAGAGAATAAATATTGATGAGGATGATGACAGAATAGACTTGTGAGGAATGGAGTCTAGAATGAAGATTGAGGTTTTGGCAATAACATGTAGAGTAATGGAGTATCAGGGACAGGGAAGTGTCACCAATATTATTGCCAAATAAAGCCACAAGGAAGAAGCACTTGGGAGTGGTGCCTGTATGTGAATCTACCTGAAGCTCTGGGAGCTAATGCTTGCTGATCTGAGGTAGAGCTGATGTAATAATAATAGAAATAATGTGTGCAATAAATGTAAGGCACTCAAATCATCCTGAAAACATTTCCCCCCTACCAGTCCATGGAAAAATTGTCTTCCATGAAATCAGTCCCTGGTGCTAAAAAGATTGGGGACTGAAGGTTGTAAGAATTGTGTGATTGATCAACATGGAGCAGTGAAATGTCAGTCTCTTTTTCAGAACATTACATTGTACAGGGTATTAAAGTTCAATGGTAGTGTCAGTGGATCAACTAGTCAGTAAGACTTGCAGGGACTCCATTATCTACTTAATACAATAATGATTGCTTTTACCTAGTGTTGCTGTCAGAAAGTCGGAAAAGGCAATGGCAACCCATTCCACTACTCTTGCCTGGAAAATCCCATGGATGGAGGAGCCTGGTAGGCTGCAGCCCATGGGGTCGCAGAGTTGGACAAGACTGAGTGACTTCACTTTCACTTTCGCTTTCATGCATTGGAGAAGGAAATGGCAACCCACTCCAGTGTTCTTGCCTGGAGAATCCCAGGGATGGGGGAGCCTGGTGGGCTGCCGTCTATGGGGTTGCACAGAGTTGGACACGACTAAAGCGACTTAGCAGCAGCAGCAGCTGTCAGAAAGTAACTCAACACTTCCCACAGAAATAAACAAGAATAGTTGATCTGAACCTATTCTCCATAGAGTGATTCCCATAAAAACAGATGAGTGGCCAGGGTAAGTCCCTCCCCCTGCCACCTTTTAAAAATCATTTTATTGAGATATATTTGACATAAAGAAATTGCATACATTTCAAGTGTCAGTTCAGTCACTGAGTTCTGTCCGACTTTGTGACCCCACGGACTGCAGCATGCCAGGCTTCCCTGTTCATCACCAACTCCTGGAGCTTACTCAAACTCATGTCCATTGAGTCCACGATGCCATCTAACCATCTCATCCTGATGTTTTTTGGTGTATATATGAAAGGATCACCACAATCAACCTAAATAAGTTATCCATCACATCTACATAGTTACTCTCTTGTGTTTCTTTGCATTCAGAAGATTTAATTTGAGATCTATTCTCTTAGAAAATTTGACGTATTCACCACTATGATAGTTATCAGGCAATACATAAGATCTCCAGAAAATATTTATCGCATTTAACTGAAACTCTGTACCCTCTGTCTAACATCTTTCAGTTTCTCTTATACCCCAGACCCTGCCAGGTAAGTTCTTTGGACTTGATCCCGGAAGCCTGAGGGGAAAGAGAAATTGATACTTAGTAAATAGGACTTGCCTCTGTTCCAGGTAAACCCATAGTAAGGGCTCAAGCCAAGCTATATTGTTACTCTTTTGCCCCTACCTTTTCATGCACTTTGGGTGGATCTTTCTCAGCACCTTTAAAGTACAGTTACAAGAGATGACCAGGCTGAAGCAGTTCACTGACAGTACCCACTGATTGGAGAAATTCTATGCAGTATCAATTTCACCACAACCCCAGCTCAACTCTGTTCCTTCTAGCTGTACATTGGGGTAGAAAATGGGCCTTTTGGTTTTTATTTGGCTCAGGGTGAACCCAAGGTGCCTTTCCAACAAGAACTTGAAGGATTCTGCAGTTTTGTTGTTCAATTGCTAAGTTGTGTCCTGACTCTTTGTGACCCCGTGGACTGCAGCAGGCCAGGCTCCTCTGTCCTCCACTATCTCCTAGAGTTTGTCCATTGAGTCAGTGATGCCATCCAACCATCTCATTCTCTGTTGTCCCCTTCTCCTCCCGCCTTAAATTTTGCTCAGAATCAGGGTCTTTTCCAGTGTGTTGGCTTTTCACATCAGGTGGCCAAAGTATTGGAGCTTCAGCTTTAGCATCAGTCCTTCCAGTGAATATTCAGAGTTGATTTCTTTTAGGATTGACTGGTTTGATCTTCTTGCTGTCCAAGGGACTCTCAAGGGTATTTTCAACACCACAGTTAAAAGACATCAGTTCTTCAGTGCTTAGCCTTCTTTATAGTCTAACTCTTATATCCGTATATGATTACTGGAAAAACCATAGCTTTGACTATATGGGCTTTTGTTGGCAAAGTGATGCCTCTGCTTTTTAATATGCTATCTAGATTTATCATAGCTTTCCTACCAAGGAGCAAGCATCTTTTAATTTCATTCTGCAGTTAGATCTCATCATTTTCTCTTGACAGCGTCTGAACTTGGATAGCTTGAGAACTTAGTTCAAACACATATTCATTTCTGTAATATATATCCTCACAAAGTTCAGAATGCCTATACCAACCGGATTTCCAGAACAGTTAATTCAGGATTCATAAGCAAATATGTTGTAATGAAGAGATAACTAGGTTTTAATAAAGAGAAACTGACCCCAAGTAAGCTATATTTTTGGATATGCCCTTCCAATAAAGCCTGTCCAGTCTCTGGTTGTGGAAGGTTCTAGGGATTTTAGGATAATCTGAAAAATATATATAAAAGTGAAAGTGTTAGTCACTCAGTTGTGTCCCATAATCTAAGGGTAGATCTTATTTTCTAGAAATTATAGTCTAGTGGCTTTGACAGACACAGTGTAGGCATGGAACTGTTATTTGTTGTATAAACACATTTAGGTAAAACTCTATTCATCTAACATCATCATATGGATTTACCCTTTTTAAAGTGTGCCTCTTGGTCAATATTTAGTAATTTAAACCATTGCCATATAATCCTGAATCACTGACTATAAGGAAACCAAGTTAGAGGTAAGTAATTGCCTGCTCACCTACTTGTTAAATTAATTCATCAAATATTCATTAAGTACTAACCATATGGGCATTAGTAATACATAAGTGAACAAAGTAGATTCATTTTTTCTCACAATATTCTACCATGTTTTTCAAATAGTCTGAAAGTAAATAGGTCATCAGCGAATGGACCCAATTCACATTTTTACAACTGATCTTTTCTTAACCATGTTTTAGCTGGCTACAATTCTGAACTTCTTGATAGCTAAGTTGCTTTGAATATTTCTATGTCAATAGTGCGAGTAGAACGATAGGATAAGTGTGTAACATACTTGTATTCAGTACTTTACACTAAAGATTACAGGCTTCCCAGGTGGAACTAGTGGTAAAGAACCCACCTATCAATGCAGGTGACAAAAGAGACACAGGTTCAATCCCTGGGTTGGGAAGATCCCCTAGAGGAGGGCATGATAACCCACTCCAGCATTCTTGCCTGGAGAATCCCATGGACAGAGGAGCCTGGTGGGCTACATTCCATGGGGTCACAAAGAGTCAGACACAACTGAAATGACTTAGCAGTCATGCAGAGAAAAATTATTTAATGAAGCAGAGTTATTACTGATTTTATTTCAACTTTCTATTTGGTAAATGCTCTGAATACAGTTTAATAAGTGTACTTTATTTGCTTAATGCTTATTGTTGTGTCTGACCTAATATGAGAACTAAATTGCTAAATGTATTACAAAGTGCTATGAAAAGAATTTTATTTTGGGGTACTCTTAAGTGACTGTGTGGATCACAATAAACTGTGGACAATTTTGAAAGAGATGGGAATACCAGACCACCTGACCTGCCTCTTGAGAAACCTGTATGCAGGTCAGGAAGCAACAGTTAGAACTGGACATGGAACAACAGACTGGTTCCAAATAGGAAAAGGAGTACATCAAGGCTGTATATTGTCACCCTGCTTATTTACCTTATATGCAGAGTACATCATAAGAAATGCTGGGCTGGAGGAAGCACAAGCTGGAATCAAGATTGCTGGGAGAAATATCAATAACCTTAGATATGCAAATGACACCACCCTTATGGCAGAATGTGAAGAAGAACTAAAGAGCCTCTTGATGAAAGTGAAAGAGGAGAGTGAAAAAGTTGGCTTAAAGCTCAACATTCAGAAAACTAAGATCATGGCATTCCAGTCCCATCACTTCATGGGAAATAGATGGGGAAACAGTGGAAAGAGTGGCTAACTTTATTTTTCTGGGCTCCAAGATCACTGTAGATGGTGACTGCAGCCATGAAATTAAAAGACACTTACTCTTTGGAAGAAAAGTTATGACCAACCTAGACAGCATATTAAAAAGCAGAGACATAACATTGTCAACAAAGGTCTGTCAGGTCAAGGCTATGTTTTCTTCAGTGGTCATGTATGGATGTGAGAGTTGAACTGTGAAGAAAGCTGAGCGCCGAAGAATTAATGCTTTTGAACTGTGGTGTTGGAGAGGACTCTTGAGAGTCCCTTGGACTGCAAGGAGATCCAACCAGTCCATCCTAAAGGAGATCAGTCCTGGGTGTTCATTGGAGGGACTGATGTTGAAGCTGAAACTCCAATACTTTGGCCACCTGATGCGAAGAGCTGACTCATTTGAAAAGTCCCTGAAAGATTGAGGGCAGGAGAAAAAGGGGATGACAGAGGATGAGATGGTTGGGTGGCATCACCGATTCAATGGACATGAGTTTGGGTGGACTCTGGGAGTTGGTGATGGACAGGGAGGCTTGGCATGCTGCGGTTCATGGAGTTGCAAAGAGTCAGACACGACTGAGTGACTGAACTGAACTGAACTAAAGTACTGCTATATTACTTTCCCCAAACCCTGAAAAATAATTAATTTAGTACAATCTAATGATTTCCATATATATTTTTCTATGATTTTCTATGTTTGTGCCTTATAAACATAACCTTGTCTATATATATATGCAAACTTTTTGGTAATAACTTTCATTAATCCTGGCTTTTCACCCACATTTTTTTGAAACATGAGTATGGGATTGATCTCTGGTGGCATTTTGCAGATAAAAATAAGCACATAAACCCACATAACAAGGCATCTGAAATAAAGTATTTAAAATGACATTTAAAGAAGATAATATTTTCATATTTCAATTCTTTATTGACTAGTTTTTAATTAGTGTTCTGAGAGCTCATAAGAAATGTCTACTAATGATATTTTTGTAGCTAGATAAACTTGTATTGCTCACATATGCTAAAAACCAGTATAATATTATTTGCCGATTTGAAAATCACTTTGATTCATACAATTTAGTGCCCATATTTAAAAGAAGCAATATGTTAATAAATGGTCTACTGAGTCAAAGTTTTAAGTAGTTTGGTATATTTAAATGAGAGATTTATGAATGCTTTAGTGTCTTGACTGAAACAAATGGCCATTTTTCAGTTAATCTAAGAGATACATTTTGGCATCTCACTGGTTCATCTTAATTGAATTTGGAAACAACTTTTCCTAAAATTTTTTTTTCTTCACAGTAGTGTACTCATCCATCTTCATAAAATTTCTTTTCACAAGTTGATTTTTCTTTATCATATTAAGTTTTATTGTTCATTATTGCTGTGATACTCTTTTCCTGTCATCTACATTAGAAAATAAAATATTTTAAATCAGTAACATGCAGTCAAATGAAAGAGATCCACATTCTGGCTCGCATTCCCTTTTTCAAGCTTATAAATTGACTGCCAAAAATTGGCTGTGAAGCTTCATAAAAAACCCTGCCAAATCAGAACAACTATGTCCCACAGGGACAATCAAATGTAGTAAACTAATGAGAACTTCCAAACCATAGTAATATTACAAAGGAAACAAATGAAACTGTAATATATTTGTTAATTTGTTTATAATCTTGGCCAATGAAAATTAGAACCCAGGGGTTACTAAGGCCAACATCAAGGTCTCAGTTCACCAAGTCCAACACACACAATCATTCTCTTTCATGTAGACACGCATATAATCTTGAACCTGAAGAAGTAATTCAAAGATATAGGTTAACATGTCTCAAGAGGAAATTGGGGTGTATAGGAATCCCTTCAGTACAACTTTTCACTGGAAACTGTTCAAAAATACAATTATTTAGCAGCTATGTATTGATATCTATTAAGTGTTTGGCATGGCCCTGAACAACTTCACAGTCTAATTGGGGAAATAATGGGTAGACAGACACACAAAATATTTTTAAAATATGATAATTACTGTACTAGGGAATAGACTCAGCATGTAATGGTAGCCTAGTGGATAGGATACCTGATTCAGGAAATCCAGAAATGCTGTGGAGTGAAGATGATGCTTGTGCTGAGAAGTTCTCCAGATAGGACAAGCTCATGTGGATATTCCAGAAATAAAGGAGAGCATATGCAAGTAAAAAATGCTATCTTATACTTGTGTATGCCTATGTATATATGTGTGGAACATCAGATGTATAGAGATGAGGCAGGGAAATATGCAGGAGGAGATCTTTAAAACTTCATAAGGACTAAGAGTTTCTATTTTAATTTGCTGCTCAAACAGGGTTCACTGAAGGGTTTTAACATGGAAGTGATATGACTTGTATTTTCAAATGATTATTCTGTTATATGAGCGGTCCCAGAAGAGATACTACATAATAAACCACCCCCAAAACATAGTAGCTTGACCAAACCAATAGTGCTTTATTATCTCTCACAGGTTCTGGGCTTCAAGAATTGAAGGGCAGCTGACTCTGTGGGTCTGACTCAGGGTCTTCATGTGGTTGCAGTCAGGATATTGGTGGGTGCTGAATTCAGCTGAAGGCTTGACTGGGTCTATGAAATATACTTTTAAGGTGACTCACATGACTGGCAAGTTTTTTCTTGCTGTTGGCTGGGGGGCCTCAGTTTCTCTCTAGGTAAGCCTCAATGGGGCTGTGTGAGTGTCCTCCTGGCATGATGGCTATAGATGAAGGGACCATGGAGAAAGCTGCAAAGCTTTTCAAAGATGACACACTGTCACTTCTACCATATTATATTGGCCAGGAAACAAATCCACAAGAGCATGCATAAAAGAGATGATGATCATCAGAGGCTATCTTGGGCACTGGTTACTGGAGAAAAGGTCCAACTATCAAGACAACCAAACCAGATATAAGATAATTATGAAAATCAAAACAAGTAATGACCATCTGAATTATAATCAGAACAAAGAGGATGAAGAGAAGGGACCTATTTAAGACATATTTGGAAAATAGAGTTCATAAACACAATGGCTTATTGGATGTGGAAGGTGCAGTGTAGAAAGAGCCCCAGATGACTGCCAGTTTTTACATTTGGGTGATTAAGAAAGGGATGGAGTCAGAAACCATGATAAAGGAAGAGCCAGCTACAGTAAGATAGAAGACAGTACTTTACTTTTTAAGTTGATCATATATTATATTTATATATATATATATATAAGTTGACTATATATTATATATATTTTCTGAGATGATTTTATCCATGTGGATATAATCATCATCATCATAGATGACATTCATCATAGGTGGCAGGTATTGTCTACATTTTTTATATATTCATGTCTTAAGTCATTTAATGCTCACAATAAATGTTTGTGGTAGGAAATATCATTGTCTGCATTTTAAAGATAAAACAAACAGAGATCAAGTAATTAGCCCCCAAATTCCACACCAAGTATTCTAATTCACATTAGAGCTGGGGATCAAACCCACCTTCAGTTCTGCCTGACTCTTCTAATTTCCATGACCCTTCATCCCTTTCTAACCATCTCCTCTGGCTGATAAATCTAATAAAATCACTCTTGTTATGTAGTTGGAGCCTTAATATGCTATATTTTTTGGAGATTCAACAATATTAATTAGAAAACTTAATTCTAATAAAGAAGTTTCCATAGAATTTCCATTACTAAAATGAAAAAGATACTGGATTTGGTATGTTACAAAGTAGTATATCAAATTTTACTATAATATATCTGGTTCACCAATACTTAAGGTATTGTTATTAATGTGGATTAAGAAAGAAAAATTGGAAATTTGTGAATAGAAATTTTGTTAGTATTTCTATTGTCACATCTTATCACATAATTATATTGTACAACATATTTCATCTTTTTGAAAAGCCATTTGATTTCATAAGCAAATGACGTGTTTGAATACCTAAAGCACATAAATATCAACCATGCCACATATCAGAACAGTAAAAACATTATCAATAATTCAGCAAAGGTTAAGATTCACTCAGAGTAATAAATGCCTACACTTTTATAATGATTTGAAAATTCATAGTATCAATAGATGGAGAAGGCAATGGCAACCCACTCCAGTACCCTTGCCTGGAAAATCCCATGGACAGAGGAGCCTCGTAGGTTGCAGTACCTAAGGTTGCTGCGAGTTGGACACGACTGAGCGGCTTCACTTTCACTTTTCACTTTCATGCATTGGAGAAGGAAATGGCAACCCACTCCAGTGTTCTTGCCTGGAGAATCCCAGGGACAGGGGAGCCTGGTGGGCTTCCATCTCTGAGGTCACACAGAGTTGGACATGACTGAAGCAACTCAGCAGCAGCAGCAGCAGCAGCAGCAGCAGTATCAGTAGATTTCTGCAGTTTTATTATGATATCTATAATTTAACCTTTATCTTGATTATATCTACCTTTCGGTTCTCCCCTGCACACCTATAAAGTAGGAAGTATGATGACAACTTTATAGATGAAGAATTTACTGATCATCGAAATAGGCAATTTGTCCAAAGGTACATATTCAGATTGGCAGAACAGACATTTTAAAGCAAGTCTACTAGAATCTAAAATTTTGTGATGCTTCTCTGAATTAACACAAGACTTTTGTTTTATAGTCATGGAACCTTAAGAGTGGAAGAAGCAAGAAATGCCAAAACAATTTTGGCTTCATTGAAGAAGTAAACATTGGTCAAGTTATATAAAAGACAAAAATAATTTAATTTTCTTAGGCTTAAGTGATTTTTGGAGATATGTTAATATTCTTAGTTATAATTCATCTAGCAATCATTCTTTTAACTTCAATTGACCTGAATTAATTTTCCATATTAGCTCAGCAAAAAGGACCTGAGCACGTGTTTTCTCTTGAGAATACTATGCAATAATCAACAAACTTGAAGTAAAAGAAAGATGGAAGATGTAGTGTTTATCTTTTGTTGGCCCAAGCCATTACTAATCATGGCTAATTGACTGGTGCTAGACAGGGAAAATTAAAATGTCGTGTACTTAACATTCAGCTCATGGGAGACTTGTCATATGAGAATTTATTTACTAACAAAAAATAAAGACATGAAAAAAAGATAAAAGGCAATGGGATAATTCAGAATCCAGGACTGCCATGAACAGTTGTACAAGGTGTGCCTCGACCAAAAATATTTGACATTGATGCAAGTGAGGCTGAAATCCAGTTAGAGTTTAGCTGTAGAGCCTATGCTTCCACCTGAGAAGATGGGCATTTTTCTAAATCTCACAAGATGCTGAAAACATGGATAAGCATTAGTTAAATCCATTTCATCTGTAACCTGCTGTCATTAATCAAGGCCATCCTAATTGTTGCTACAAAAAACCTGCCCGTCTTCCAAGCAGCTTGTACCCTAATAAGATGTTTGTGCATGTTGTTTTCTAGGAACTCGGAGTCAGCTGGTCTAGTTCCAGCTGAGCTGGTTAAGATTGGCTATAATTGTCAAACCTTCAACTGGGCATGCACCAGCATTGGTTGGGTGACTTTTGGAATGTGCGAAGACCTGTAGCTTAGTTAGGCCTGAGCAGAACGAGGATTGTCACACCTCTTTCCAATCACCACTTCCCACGCCTCAAACCATTGCGCTGCTTTATTCCTTGTATCAGACATACCAGAAGCCCCTTGCTCTGCCGTGGTAGAACTGGCTTTTTCCCCTCTTGGTACTTTGTGAATAAACCTTCTCTATGCTGCAAATCATTTCAGCTTGCTGTGCATTGGGCAAGAAAAAGGTAAGTCTTGGGTGGTAAGGGTGAGATTTTTATTTTTCTTTTTTGAGAGTTACGTTTTATTCAGTGGGCATTTTTAGGACATCAAGTCAAGGAGGCAGCATCTCCAGCAATGCAGAGAAAACTCCGAGGAGGTGATGGCGGGCGTGGGGGTGCAGGTTATATAGAAATTTTGTAGCAAAGGGCATGTAGTCTGATGTCAAAAGATTACTGTTAATTTCAAGCTAAAGAATTTAGGACTTTATGTGTGGGAAGATGCAAGAGATTGTTTTTTTTGTTTGTTTGTTGAGAACAATGAATGCATTAAACCATTTCTAACTTTTCCTCTCAGGTATTCAGATGGATGTTTTTCTCCCCTTTTTTGCCTCTCTTCCCTTTCAAACATCTCCATGACTTTTACATTCCTATGAGTTTTTGAGGTAATCTGGGGCTCATATCTTTTTTGTATGGCCTGCAAGCTAAAAAAGGTTTTTATATTTTTAAATGATTGAGAAAAATAAATGTCTTATGATAACTGGCAGTTACATAAAATTCATATTTCTGTGTACATAGGCAAAGTTTTCTTATAATGCAGTCACGCCCACTCATTTACGTATTGACTATGGCAGGGGTACCCAGCCTCCAGTATCTAATGCCTAATGATCTGAGGTGGAGCCGATGTAATAATAATAAATAGTGCACAAGAAATGTAATGTGCTTAAATCATCCCAAAACCACCACCATGCCCCCATCCGTGGAAAAACTGTCTTCCATGAAATCAGTCCCTGGTGCCGAAAAAGGTTGGGGACCACTGGTGTATGGATCCTAACTGAGGGTTCTAACAGAATACTAAAAGGTACTAAGAGTTTAAGTTGGTACACTGAGAACTGCATGGCCTGCTAAGCTGAAAATATTTTAATTTCTGGACCTTACATGAAAAGTTTACTGACCCACGAGCTAGCAGGTTGGCATTAATTCAATGTGTGATATTGTTTCATTGTGTTTGTATTTCCACCAAGACCTTAGTGCAGAAGTACATCTGAACTTATCAGGTGAGTAGTCAGAACTCTTGACAATATGGATCCCAACATTCATTCACTTCTGAATTCATCAGTAAGCACGATCTTCATAGATCCCACACTCAATCCCTCTTAACATACTAAGCTTCCTGACCATGTACTATCATACCTCAGAGGGTATGCAGGTGCTCTGGGTTCAGGCCAGGGCTCAGGTACCTTCTTTGGAACCTGAAAATTTATGACTTCAGACAATTGCTTACATATTTAGGTTCATGTTGTTGGGTTTTTTTTTTTTATTTTTAAACAAGAGTCACTAACTTTCACAGAGGGTTGTTGTAAATAAAAAAAATACAGAATATGAATTGCTTAGAAAATTATCTGATACCTAGTTTCTTTTCCTGTGTTTTTTTCTTGGGAAATGCAATTCGATTTTTGAGGCAATTCAGGTGCCACCTCCACTGGGCAACCACCTTGGATCCTCTCAGGCAGAGCCAGGCACTTTTCCAACAATGCTGGTTGCTGCCCTGTGGTACCATTGTCCTCCCAAAAGGGTATTTGGAACATAATAGAAATACTTAGAAGGTTGTTACAAAGGGTAATGATCTCAGTTATGAAAGTGTCTTAATCAAAGTGTAAGCTCTCAGGAAATGTTCGCTGTTGATACAGTAATCTTTATTTGTAGCCCAGCTCTTCATCTAGTACCTGGCATGTGGTATGAAGTTAGAAATACATGTGATAAATGAATGAATAAGTGAATGAATGAGTGGACTAGAGCAGAGTTCTCAAATTTTGGATTACATCAGAATTACCAAGAGGCCTTTTGAAAACCCAGGTTGCCAAGTTGTCAATCTTAGAGTTTTTTGATTCAGTAGATCAAAAGTGAGATGTGGGTCAATAATGAGCATTTCTGACAAGCTCCAATGATGGTGACAATGCTGATCTGGAGACTGCGCTTTGAGAATCATGACAGAAAATAAACAGATGCAGATTCTTATTACAAACTGTTCCATCACTTATCTGACCATCCAGGTTTTCCAGTTTGTTTTTCACATTTGACATTTTAGCTCCAAATTACTTTATACTTCTTTAGCCTCATTCTTATGATAGGTAGAAGATAGTCAAGCTTACTTGGTTAAATTAGAAAATATTTTATGAAGTGTGGATTTGAATCCTATTTGTAAATAGTACTTTGCCACTTGAAAAATAAGAGGTAAAATGAAACCTATAATACCATATCATTAGTTTATATTCTAATAAATTGAAATGTTTTAATAAAATGAAAAGTTGAATACTTAATAGTATAAAAATATTTATAAAACTATTTATAAAACTATAAAATGAAAAATTAATGCTAAAGGTGATTTTTAAAGGATAGTAAGTAGAGGTACAATTTTATTGGCACCTAATTCACTATCTCAATTGAAACTTACAATTCATTAAGTTCATTATGCTTATTTCTTTTTTTCATTTTCTAATTGAAGTATAGTTTATTTGCAATGATGGGTTAATTTCTGCTCTACAGCAAAGTGATTCAGCCAGACATATACATATTCTTTTTTTAATGTTCTTTTACAGTATGGTTTATTACAGGATATTGAATACAGTTCCCTGTGCTATACAGTAGGATCTTATTGTTTATCCCTCCTACATATGATGGTTTGCATCTGCTAACCCCAATCTCATGCTCCATCCCTCCCCAACTCCCCCACCCGGGTAACCACAAGTCTGTTCTCTATATCAGTGAGCCTGTCTCTGTTCCACAGATAGGTTCATTTCTGTCATGTTTTAGATTACACATATAAGCAATATCATATGGAGTTTGGTTTTCTGTGTCTGATATACTTCACTTAGCATGATAATCTCCAGTTGAAACCATGTTGCTGCAAATGGCATTATTTCATTCTTTTTCATGGGTGAGTAGTATCCCATTATATATCTGTACCACTTCTTTATTCATTTTCCTGTTGATGGACATTTATGTTGTTGTTTAGTTTGTTAGCTATTTTATGTATAGTTTGTTTCTGCTAATCCCCAACTCCTGATTTATCCCTCTCTTGCCTCTTTACCCTTTAGGAACCATAAGTTTGTTTTTATGTCTGAGTCTCTTTCTATTTTGCAAATAAGTTCATCTGTATCATTTTTTCATATATCACAGATAATCATGATAAGATATCACATGATATCTGTCTTTCTCTGTCTGGCTTACTTCACTTACTAGAGTAATCTCCAGATCCACTCATGTTGCAAATGGCATTATTTTGTTCTTTTTTATGCCTGAGTGTTATATATTATTTCTTTATATTATACTCTCAAAATATTTTTTTACTATGGAAAATAATTATCAACAGTATTTTGAAATGATTTATTTCATGTTTTTATTGGTGACTGACTTATTTACAGAGATATATACCAATACAATTTTTATAGACAGAGAAACATTTAGGGCCATAAATTGACTATAGAGTATATATCACACACTGGACATTGACACTTCACATCTCAAGTGACTATGACTTTACTTGCTAGGTGATACAGGTAAGAAAACAGTTTTCCCTCTGCCCTTCTAGGTTCTTAGCTAAGACCTCCCTGAGATAAAAAGATGGATTAACAGGAGAAACACAAACAGAAGTTTAATAACATGTATACCATATATGTTATATTAATATAATATAATTATAAGTATGTAATAATATTTTATTTATCTAACATACTTAAATATTTATTTAATAAATATATTTAATAATTAATTTTAATAATTAATAATAATATATTAATATATATATAGGAGATACTCAAGAAAACTTCGTACCATGAAATGGTCCAAGCCATCACCTTAAATACCACATCCAGCTAAAGGTAGAAGATGTTGGGGTGAAGGAGAATTCAGCTATGGGAAGTAATCAAGGAAAACCACATTAAACAAGATTATAATTGTTACACAGATTTAGGTCTTTGCCTTGTCCATTTATAAGCATTTCTAGAGATGGTCACCCTCTTTCTTAAAAATGGAGATTCGTCTCATAAATCTGTAAATGTCTCTTACAAAAGGGTAACTTCTGCTTGGTTTTCAGAGTTTCTCATAGGTCGGTGCATTCTAAATCACTTTGGTTGTATCTTGACTCTGTGACCCTATGAACTGTAGCCCACCAGGTTCCTCTGTTCATGGGATTCTCTAGGCAAGAATACTGAAATTGGTTGCCATGCCCTTCTCCAGGGGATCTTCCTGATGCAGGGATTGAACTCATGTCTTTAGGTCTTACATATTGGCAGGCAGGTTCCTTACCACCAGTGCCATCTGGGTAGCCTAGTCTGGTGTTTCTTAAATAAATAGCTCAAAATAATCTCAATGCCAAGAAACATATTTTGCCATGAGAAATTAAATTCCCCTCCAGTGCATATGTTGGTTATGGCAGAAAGTAACGTTTTTCCATTTTTTCCTTCTGAACTCTGCATGTTAGAGGTCAAAGTAAATGCAAATTCATGTCTTGGGCTGATTCAACCAGAGTCTGAGGAGGTACCTAAAGCCATATCTCTTTTTAATGAAGAAGGAACTGAATAAATCCAGCACATCAGAGCTAACATACGCACAGTGATGTGAACAATTCACTGCAAATGATTGAGTGACACCTCTATCACTTGAGAATGGTCAGATAAGAAAAGTATTGCATCTTGTGAATGTTGAGTCCTTCATGCTATTCTGGACTAGTCCGTGTTTATTTTTGGCAAAAGAATATTTAGAATCAAAGGATGAAAATGGTGATCTTCTTTCTAATTCTAAACTATGCATATGTGTGAATTTCTAACCTCATCTGACCTTTACAAGGCTATTCCCATTATCCTGAGAACCAGTCACTGGGGCCATTAGTTATGTAATTTCCATGAGCAGCCTTAGGGCATATACCCTGGGGGGAAAAAGTTGTATGTCATTCTGTTTAGGAATTTTTGTTCTGCACCCAAATCAGTAGCAATATGCAAATACTAGTAGGATGAAAGGCAAAGGAACAGATGGGTACTTGCATATCTCTAGTTTATCAGAAAGTAATGACCCAGTATGTCTCTTGGAGAGATACTTTCACAGATTGTCTAAATGCATGGATTCTGCAGTCAAAAAGCTCTGCACTTTGCTGTATACCTGAAACTAACACAACATTATAGCATCTTTAAAAACAAATTTTAACCAGAGGAAAAAAAAACTGTCCTGGATGCTCAACTCTACCACTTCCTAGTCATACTATTTTGTGCAAGTTTCTTAGACTTTCTGGAGTTTTGTACTCTAGTCTGCTTAGTGGGCACAATAACATAGACTAAGGTATTTTTGGGGGGAGGGGGCCTAGAACTAGTGTGTAATTTGCACAATATGGCAACAAATATGGTATTTGATTTACATGCAGATAATAATGTCATAATTAATTTTAAAGTCATCGCTTAATAATCTCATCATTAATTTTTAACGTTATTTGGGAATAAATTAGTGACTAACATAAAGCTTATCTAAATGGAAAACAACTATCGAATGACAATACATATTTTTTCTAAATTACATATGGGTATGGTGAAAAGCAATAAGGGTGTGCATCATTTAGAAAAGCTGGACTGTAGTCAGAAAAAGTCAGCCATGTAGGAGAGGAAGAATGTTCAAGGCAGAAGAAACAATGTGAAGAAAGGCCCTGACTGGAAATAACATGAAAGGGTTCATCACTATCAGTACTATTAGGATAAACTGAATAGGTCTCACCACACATGCCTCTATTGAATTATTTAGACCTGTATTTGCAGGGGAGGCAGGGGGAAGTACATAAAATAATTTTGATTTGATTTTAGGATAAATTTAATTTAGAATAAGGAGTCTAAAATTTTTATGCATACTAGCCATTGATTTAACACTGTTAAACCAATTATTCTGATATTGTTAAAAACAGTAAATATGACTATTCAGGACTATTGTGACAGATGTCAAGACTATGGCAGTAGGTGAGTAATTTAGACCAAATTTGAATATAGTAAAGACAGCTGGAGATATATCGTGACAAAAGAGAAATTTGCTCTATCCACCTAGATTCCTTTGGCTGCTGTAAGAAATGGTTTGAGACAGATGAAAATTTTGTACATGAGGGAACCCTATATACATAAGAGGGCTTCTGCTGCTGCTGCTGCTAAGTCACTTCAGTCATGTCCGACTCTGTGCGACCCCACAGACAGCAGCCCACTAGGCTCCCCCGTCCCTGGGATTCTCCAGGCAAGAACAGTGGAGTGGGTTTCCATTTCCTTCTCCAGAGCATGAGTGAAAAGTGAAAGTGAAGTCATTCAGTCGTGTCCGACTTGTAGCAACCCCGTGGACTGTAGCCTACCAGGCTCCTCTGGCCATGGGATTTTCCAGGCAAGAGTGCTGGAGTGGGTTGCCATTGTCTTCTCTGAAGAGGGCTTCTAAGATGGTGCTAATGGTAAAGAATCTGCCTACCAATGCGGGCGACATAAGAGACTCAGGTTCTGTCCCTGAGCCAGGAAAGATCCCCTGGGTCATATAATAATTTGATGTTTAGTTTTCTGTAGTAGCTGTAGCAGCTTCCATTCACAGCAAGAGTGTAGGAGGCATTCCTACATCCTTTCCAGCATTTGTTATTTGTGGAGGATTTAATGATGGCCATGCTGACCAGTGTGAAGTGTTACCATATTGTAGTTTTGATTTGCATTTCTCTAATATTTAGCAATCATGATTTTCCTTTCATGTGCCTATTGACCCTTTGTATTTCTTCTGTGTGAAAATGACTATTTAGGTCCTGAGGGTGTTTCTTCATTGGGTTGTTTGTGTTTTGCTGTGGAGGTATATGAGCTGTCTTGGAAATAAATTCTCGTCAGTGGCATCTTTTCCAAATAGACTGTCTTTTTTTCTTTAATTACTTTTCCTTTGTGGTATAAAAGTCTGTTCTTTTGATTCTGTCTCATTTATGCATTTTGTTTTTATTTCTGTTGCCTGGGGTGACTGATCTAAGTTAATATTGTTCCATTAATGTCAGAACATGACTGGCCTATGATCTCTTCATGGAGTTTTATGGTGTCATGGCTTACGATTCAGTCCTGAAGGCACCTTGAATTGACTTTTGTGTATGGCAAGTTGAGTGTGTTCTAACTTGGTGCAGGTGCAATCATCCATCCAAGTTTGGCAACACCACTGGCTGAAGAGACTCATTTCCCCATTGAATAGTCTTGACTATTTTGTGGAAGATCCCTTGAGTTTAGGCATGCAGGTTTATTTCTGGGCTCTCTATTCTGTGCCATTGATCCTTAAGTATGCTTTTGTGCTACTATCAGGCTGTTTGGATTACTGTACTGTCATCGTAGTTTCCAAAGTCTGGGAGGGTGCTGCCTCCTGCTTTGTCATTTTTCTTCAGGATTGCTTTGGGGATTCTGGGTCTTTGATGGCTATCTATAAATTTTAAATTTATTTGTTGATATTTCAGGTTATTTGTTGTCATTCTGTGTAAAGTGTTATGGGTGACTTGATCAGGGTCACTTGAAAACTAGATTGCTTTGGAGAGTGTCCTTCTGAACAGTATTAACTCTTCCAAAGCAAGAGCATGGGAGATTGTTTCATTTTTTGAATCAGCTTCAGTTTGATTCAGTCATATTTTAATTTCTCAGCTTATAGGTATCTATAAGCTGAGAAATTAAACCTTCATGGTCAAGTTTGTGCCTCAGTATTTCAATTTGGGGCATGTTATTTTCAAAGCCATGATTTTAAAATATTTCCTACCTGGTATTTCATGGATACTGGAAAGAAATCCGCATGATTTTAGTATGTTAATATACTATCCTGAAAACTTGCTGAATTGTCAATCAGTTGCAGTTATTTACGTGTCAAGTCTTAAAGGTTTTGTCAATATAAATAATGTCATTTGCATATAATGACAATTTTACCTCTTCTCTTCCAATCTAGAACAGCATTTGAATGTACAAAAAATACCAGTCATCTCTAACACATGTGTACACATAGACACACATGAGCATACAGACAGACGCAAATATAGACCTTATCGCTTCTGTTTAACACTTTGTTTTGAACTATTGCTTGTGGGGCAAATGTGCTTCCCTAGCAGTTTTTATCTCCTGAAACTCCTCTTTCCTGTATTTTTCTCTATTGGTCAATTCGTGGATTGAATTTCAGAGCTGGAAATGGTCTAGAGTTCATCTCCTGGAGAGCTTATATGCCTCCAAAGCTAAAGAGAGGAGCTTCTAGGATGGATGGGAAACAATATGTGCAAATCAAAGGACCTCTGGGAGTGCATTTCCAGTTTGGGAAAGATTGGAATGATGTCAGTGAGGTGCAATCCCAGGTTGATCCACCCATCCAACTAGGTTTTCATCAGTTGGGTTCCATATATTAGGAACATTTCCAACTGGGAGGCCAATGAAAAGATGGTTGTGTTTGTCTCAAGCAATATTTTATGTTTCTTTAACATGTCCCATGAGGCTCACCTGAAAGTTGGGATTACATGCCCTGTGTCTTAGGATACCAAGGCGGGGACCCGTTCTTCAATGAGATCCAATGACCCGTCCCCATAATGCAGTCAGGGAAGAACAGACAACTGTTCTACACCAAGCCTATTCGGATGGTCCACTTCTCCTTCACACCTCTTACATTCATGCCATCACCTCCTACATTCATAAGGATTGCCTCCATTAGGGCTTCAGAAACAGGTTTTAGTATCACACTAAAAGGAAGGAGAAATGTTCCCAAGGAGACATATCTATTGCCCAGAAACACTCAGGTAAAGCAGACATAACCTCTTTAGAGAAAGGTTATTTCACCAATTGTTTCCACAGTCTCTGTAAACCGTACATTTCTATATTCTTTCAATCTAACTGTAGCCCAATTCAGAGCTTCACCAGTGGGTTACAGTTGTTGTTAGTTGCTCATGACCCCATTGACTGTAACCCACCAGGCTCCTCTGTGCATGGGATTTCCCAGGCAAGAATACTGGAGTGGGTTGCCATTTTCTTCTTCAGGGGATCTTCCTGACCCAGTGATAGAATCCAGGTCTCCCACATTGCTGGAAGGTTCTTTACTGTCTGAGCCACTAGGGAAGCCTGGGGTTTTGGTACCAGAGTTCATGAAATTCCCATAAGAAAAGGTCCAGATAATGTCTTTTTATCCCCTGATCAATAAGCTCAGTTTGGGTAGAGGCTCGGAATTCCTGGAGAGTAATCAAGCCAAGGGGTCTGGGCTCTATGTGACTTTTTACATTATTTTTTTTGTCCTTGGTTGTTGCTGGTCAGATTTCTCGTTGTCATTACTGTGTTTTGCTATTCAACTGTCTTCCACCTGGGATGCATGGATAGTACCAGTTAAGGTTCTTTGACTATTGGGGGACCAACTGGAGAATGCCTTGGCACACTGAGCTTTTTCTGGTGCTCTTGGAAACCAGTGTTTTTATGCCATTGCTGTTGATTTTTGTTCATGTCCATTTGGGAATCACCTTTTTCTTTTTTTTTTTTTCTTTATTCATGAATCTCAGAAACTAACCTCCCTGTAGAAATGGTGGCAGATTCTTTCTGTATTTCTGAAGTGCTGGACAATTGTTCTTCCCATGTCTTGAATGCTGAGAATGTCTGCAAATATCTGATGGCCAGTAGGAAGCAGTGTGACTAAACTTTGGTTAGGTTTTGTGTGTCTTCCTTGTTTTTCTCATCATTTTTCTTTAAATTGGAAGTAGATTTGATTTATCATCTTCTGTTAATTTCAGTTGTAAAGCAAAATGATCCAGTGGTATGAATATATATATATATATATATATATATATATATAAATATGTATGTATCTACACACACACACACATGCACGTGTGATGTCTGAAAGTGAAAGTCGCTCAGTTGTGTCCTACTCTATGCGACTCTATGGACGATACAGTCCATGGAATTCTCCAGGTCAGAATACTGGAGTGGGTAGCTGCTCCCTTCTCCAGGGAATCTTCCCAACCCAGGGATCGAACCCAGGTCTCCCGCATTGCAGGCAGATTCTTTACCAGCTGGGCCACCAGGAAAGCCTACACACAATGTCTACATACATATATATTCAATGTTAACTGTTCCTTTCCATCATGGTTTATCCTAGGGTAATATGTATCAGTCTCTGTGCTATATACTGGAACCTTGGTGTTAATCCATTCCACATATCAGAGCTGACATCTGCTAGTCCAAACCTCACACTCCATCAAGCCCCCGAGACCTTTTCCCCTGGCTACTGCACGCCTGTTGACTATCTCCCTGGGTCTGTTTCCATTTAGTAGGTAGATCCATGTGTCATCTTTTAGATTACATGTGAAAGAGATATCCTGAGGGGTTTGTGTTTGTACATAGGAACATAGGTAGGCTAATCTCTAGTTGCTTTCAAGTTGCTACAAAGGGTATGATTTTGTTCTTTTTTATGACTGAGTAGTATTGCATTGTAAGTATGTACCACAGTTTCTTTATCTGTTCAGCTGTAAATAAACATTGAGGTTGTTTCCCCATATAGGGCGTTGTGAATTAGGCTGTGAGGAACAAAGACATGCTGTTATCTTTCAGGATTAGAGTTTTGTCTGGATATATGTCCAGGCGTGGGATTGTTGGGTCAAATGACAATTACATGTTCTATTTTTTGTTTTCCATAGTGGCTTTCCAGCAAGAGTGGGGGAGGCATTGAAACTTCCTCATGAGCATTTGTTATTTGTGGAATATCTGATGATGGTTGTGCTGACCAGTGTGTGGTATTACCACATTGTAGTTTTGATTTGCGTTTCTCTCATACTTAGTGATCTTGAGATTCCTTTCATGTGCCTATTGGCCCTTTTGTACTTCTTCTGTGGAGAAATGCCTTTTAGGTCCTCAGGGTGTTTCTTCATTGGGTTGTTTGTATTTTGCTGTGGAGGTGTATGAGCTGTTTGTGCATCTTGGAAATGAAATCAATTCTCATCTGTTGCATCCATTCCTAATAGATTGATCCTAATCCATTCCATCTGCTGGTTGTCTTTTTCTCTTTTTTACTGTTTTCCTTTGTGGTTGAAAAGTGTGTTAGTTTCTGTCTCATTTATGTATTTTGTTTTTATTTCTGTTGCCTGGGTTGACTGACCTAAAGTAGATATTGTTCCTTTCTATGTCAATTTGATTGGCATAATTGATCTTTTCATGGAGTTTTATGGTGTCATGGCTTATGATTCAGTCTTGAAGCCATCTTGAACTGACTTCCATGATATGATAAGTGGGTGTGTTCTAACTTGGCAGAGTCCCATGGGGCTGTCAAAGTTTGCCTACACAACTGACTGAAAAGACTGTCATTTGCCCAGTGTATATTCTTGACTTTTTTTGTGGAAGATCCTTTGAGTTTAGGTGTGTGGGTTCATTTCTGAGCTCTCTTTCCTGTGCCCTTTATTTGTAAGTCTCTTTTTGTGCTAGTATCAGACTATTGGCATTACTGTACCATCGTAGTAGTTTCCAAAGTCTGAGAGGGTTTTGCCTCCTGCTTTGTTCTTTTTATTCAGGATGGCTTTGGGAATTCTGGGTCTTCAATGGCCCTCCATAAGCTGTAAGATTATTTGTTGATATTTCACATTATTTGTAGTTGTTCTGTGTAAAAAGTTATGGGTAACTTGAGAGGGGTCACATGAAAACTGTAGGGTGCTTTCAGGAGAGTGCCTCCTAAAAATCTTAATTATTCCAAATCCATGAGCATGCGAGATCATTTCATTTCTTTGAATCATCTAGTTTCCTTTAATTTTAGTTTAGTTTCTCAACTTAGAGGTGTCTGTCCTTCCTGGTCAAGTTTGTTGCTAAATATTTTAATTTGGGCATGCTATTTGCAAAGATACAAGTTTTTTTTTTCCCAATATCTCTTACCTGGTATGTCATGGTTAGTGGAGAAGAATCCCCCTGACTTTATTGCTGGGAGCCAGTGTGAGGAACTCCGCCCATGGCAAAGGTCATGAGGAAGGAGGCTTCGGCATACGCAAAGGCGAATCGAGCCTCAGGAAACCCCCTGTTCCCGAGCATCTACCCCCCAAACTGAAGTCTACCTACTTTACTGTTTCACGCTCTCACCTATACCTCTGACTTTACAGGAGGCTGACCCCCATTACCTCTCTCGGAGAAGGAGTTAACTTACAGCTCCAAGTCAACAAAAATTCCTGGGCTTGACAAGAGTGTTTCAACTTAAGAACTCCTCTGAAGGTTATCTAGCCTGCCTGTACAGGTTCGTCAGATTCTTTTGGGAAGTTAGAAATTATTAGTATAGTGGGTTTGTTAGGAATTATATTGGTAAAGGGTTTTTCATTTGTTGTGCCAATAATTGCTGCTAATTCCCTGCCCTGGGTGTGACAAGGGTGTCTCAGGTCAAACCTCTCTGCTGGCAGACTAGCTTGTGTGACAGGATTATCCACACTCCTGCCACTATGCACGTGATTGTTTACTACCTCTCAACCATAAACAGCACAGAGAGTTTGGAGTATTTTGAAAATCTTAATTAGCATAGGGCTTTTCTCATTGTTGAGTCAATGATTGCTGCCAGGCCTCCGTATCCTTAGGCACCTGGGAATATATTAATGTATTTGGAATATAGAAAAGGAAATATAGTAGTTTTTGATGTTAGCAATACTAGACTTTTTGAGTTAACGAATTTTCTCTTTTGTTATAGATCACTGTACTTTGTTATAAATCACTGTGTCTTTGCTATGTAAAAATGTAACTTTATCACTATCTTAAGACTAAATAGATCTTAAGGGGAACATTGGTGAAGGGTTTTCATTTGTTGGGCTGATGTTTGCTGCTAAATCTCCATATTCCCTGCCCTTATAATGAATATAACTAGCATATAGGAGAAATAAGTATTAACCTTTAAGATTAATCATGTTAACCTTAGGTTAAATAAATTCCTTTCTTGATGGTAACCCACTACACCCTCACCCTATAGGAATGCAACTTTATTTGGAGGGTGGTGCTTGGTGTAAGAAAAAACACCCTTGGAAAAAATAAGTTTTCTGGTTAACTGACCGTTATCAGAAAGAAAGGGTTATAAAATGTCAGCAGGCCTCATGGCCAGAAGATGATGTAAAACCCCTAAGACCTTTTTTTTATACATTTATATGAATCACCTGATTTTGATAAAGGTCAGGACTGCTGACCCCCATGTGACTTTAAAATTTCCATTTGTCTCTATGTGTAACAAAAGGTATATAAGCAAACCTAAAAAATAAAGAAATGGGATCAGTTTCTGGAAAGACTGATTCCCCCGTGTCGTTTCTTTCTTGCTCCCCGTTTTTCTGGCTGAATTCCCATCTGGAGCGTGGGTGCTCACCACGTCTACTTACTTGCCCTGGCTTTTAAGTTCCACGTGAGAAGGAGCCCAAGGAGGGGCACCTTCCGATATTCAAGTGACGCCGATGGCCCAATGTAGATGGTGCAAATTTCTTGTCTTGGAATTTTATTGGTATCCCATGTAAACCAAGTTATTCAGCCTCTTTTTCTCCACTAATTTTCCTACTATACTATTTCTTTTTAATCTCCCTCTATATCTTTAATTAAGCAATTAATTCCTAGGACGCTGATTTCGTCTCCCCTTCGAATTACCCTGGATCCACCGGAGCTGGACCCCGGCACTTTATTATGTTAATGTACTAAATTTCTTCAACCTGGATGCATGGATGGCACCAGTTTTGGTTCTTTGAACATTGGGGCACCAACTGAAGGATGCCTTGGCACACCTAGCTTTTACTAGTTCTCTAGGAAATCTGTGTTTTTGTGCCATCACTGTTGATTTTCTTCATCTTCATTTGGTAATAGCCTTTTTTGTTTTATTCATAAATCTCAGAAAGTAACCTCCCTGTACAAACTTTGGTGGATCCTTTCCGAATGTCTGAATTGGTGTACAATTGTTCTTCCAGTGTCCTGCTTGTTGAGAATATCTGCAAATGTCTGACAGCCAATAGGAAGCAGTGTGACTAAACCTTGGTTAGGTTTTGTGTCCCACTCCCCCCCCCCGCCACCATTTCATTTTTTTTTTTAATACTTGAGGTATAGTTGACTTACTTGCTTCTGTTAATTTCAGTTGTAAAGCAAAGCAATTCAGTGGTGTAGGTGTATATATATATATGTCTATAGATATGTCTATATATATCAGTGCATGCATACATATTCTATGTTAAAATGTTGTTTTCCATCACGGTTTCTCCTAGGACACTTTGTATCAGTCTTCGTGCTATATACTAGAACCTTGGTGTTAATCCATTCCACATATCAGAGCTGACATTTGCTAGCCAATACCTTACACTCCAACCATCCCCCAGGACCATTTCCCTTGGCAACCACACATCTGTTTTCCATCTCCCTGAGTCTGTTTCCATTTTGTAGGTAGATCTGTGTATCATCTTTTAGATTTCACATGAAAGAGATATCCTGAGGGAGGGGTTTATGTTTGTACATACAAATCTAAGTAGGCTAATCTCTAGTTGCTTTGAACTTGCTACAAAGGTTATGATTTTGTTGTTTTATGACTGAGTAGCATTTTGTTTTAAGTATGTAGCACAGCTTCTTCATCCATTCATGTGTCAATAAAAATTGATGTTGTTTCCACTTCTAGGGCATTGTGAATTGTGCTCTGATGAACATAGGTATTCATGTACCATTCTAAATTAGAGTTTTGTCTGGATATATGCCCAGGAGTTGGGTTGTTGGGTCATATGGCTATTAATTAATGTTCACTTTTCCATTTTCTTTAGTGGCCATAGAAGGTTCTGTTTCCAGCAAGAGTGTAGGAGTCATTTCTACATCCTTTTGAGCATTTGTATTTGTAGAGTTATTTAACGATGTCCATGCTAACCAGTGTGAAGTTTTACCACATAATAGTTTTGATTTGCTGCTGCTGCTAAGTCGCTTCAGTCGTGTCAGATTCTGTGCGACCCCATAGATGGCAGCCCACCAGGCTCCCCCGTCCCTGGGATTCTCCAGGCAAGAACACTGGAGTGGGTTGCCATTTCCTTCTCCAATGCATGAAAGTGAAAAGTGAAAGTGAAGTCGCTCAGTCATGTCCGACTCTTAGCGACCCCATAGATGGCAGCCAACCAGGCTCCTCTGCCCATGGGATTTTCCAGGCAAGACTACTGGAGTAGGGTACCATTGCCTTCTCCAAAGTTTTGATTTACCTGTCTCTAATTTTTAGCGATCTTGAGTTTCTTTTCTTGTGCCTGTTTGCCCTTTGTATTTCTTCTGTGGAGAAATGCATATTTAGGACCTCAGCCTATTTTTTAATTGGTTTGTTTGTGTTTTGCTGTCTGTTGCAGTGTATCAGCTTTCTGTGTGTAAGTCCTTGTTGCAAAAGGGTTTAGAGGAGTCTGTGTAATGTTCGGTCAAGGTGAACTCTGTGTCAATACAATGATCTTGTCAGTAATACTTATGTTAGTCTTATCAGGTGGGAAGTATTTGACTAGCCTTCTATTAAAAAAGTTTGGATTTGTAAATCAAATAAAGGAGCCCACAACAATGCTAGTAATAATGTTTTATTGCTATAAATGCACTGACATCTTACTTCCTTTACATGTTTATACAAGGGTTACAGAAGATGAGTCATGAAAATGGTGCTATTTTCCAGCATTAGGAAGCAATCCCTAAATAAAATCAGAAAGAAACCTTTTTCCAGCTGTCTCTTTCTGTTTTAAATCCTGTATTATGAGCATTAATGAAATGAATCAAAGATAAAGAGAACCATGGAATTCTAAACTCTTCTGCCTCCTTGATGCTAAAATTTATGTTTTAATCAGATGGAGCATATATGTGTCTCAACGTTAAGAAAGATTGTAGTGAGACTCAGCAGGAATAATGGGAGAAAATTAGGACCATAATTACCCAGAAATAAGCCTGTTGCTAATATCAGGGAAATTTGGTTTAATGTGAGTATTTCTAATGAGATCTTGTTTTGTAAGAGAAGAGTGAAAAAGTTGGCCTAAAGCTCAACATTCAGAAAATGAAGATCATGGATGCCATCTTCATGGCAAATAGATGGGGAAACAGTGGAAACAGTGTCAGACTTCATTTTTGGGGGCTCCAAAGTCACTGCAGATGGTGTCTGCAGCCATGAAATTAAAAGATGCTTACTCCTTGGAAGAAAAGTTATGACCAACTTAGGTAGCATATTCAAAAGCAGAGACATTACTTTGCCAACAAAGGTCCATCTACTCAAGGCTATGGTTTTTCCTGTGTTCATGTATGGATATGAGAGTTGGACTGTGAGGAAAGCTGAGTGCTGAAGAATTGATGCTTTTGAACTGTGGTGATAGAGAAGACTCTTGAGAGTCCCTTGGACTGCAAGGAGATCTAACCAGTCCATTCTGAAGGAGATCAGCCCTGGGATTTCTTTGGAAGGAATGATGATGCTAAAGCTGAAACTCCAGTACTTTGGCCACCTCATGTGAAGTGTTGACTTATTGGAAAAGACTCTGATGCTGGGAGGGATTGGGGGAAGGAGGAGAAGGGAATGACAGAGAATGAGATGGCTGGATGGCATCACTGACTCGGTGGACATGAGTCTGAGTGAACTCCAGGAGTTGGTGATGGATAGGGAGGCCTGGCGTGCTGCGATTCATGGGGTCGCAAAGAGTCGGACATGACTGAGTGAACTGAACTGAAGAATTCAATGGGAAGGACTCTGCACTTGTTATATATAATGCTCTGCTAAGTAGTTAAAGTTCCCAAAATCAGAGAGCAAGTTCCTAAAGAGCAGACAACATGCCTTGTTATTTGATTTCTTTGCAGTTAGGGTATTATTGCCTTTCATTAAGCCATATACATACAACATTATTACGAACACAAATTTCAGGGTTTGAGACATGGGTGCCAACATGAAGTACAAAAATCTTTGTCTTAAAGGAGTTAATGAATGAGTTGGAGAGCAAATATCCACCATATAGTGTGATGAAGTATTCTGTTAATAGTAAATTTTTGGAAAATAAGCAGGGTCAATAGAGAGATCACCTGAACTGACAGGAGTGAATTAGAAAATAAAATATGTTTGTAGCAGTTGCTACTAAGACGTGGAGATGTATTCTTAGGAGGAGATTAGAATGTGCACAAAGACTGTATATCACCTGATGAATTTAGGACACAAAGTGTCTGGACATGGATAAACTATATACTTCATATGGGATGGAGGGCAGAAAATGATGAACAAATAGGCCACAGATTAAAGTTTTGATTGTGAGAATCTTTGAAAGATTTTAAGGAGGGTGGTACTGAAAGGAAGACTACATTAACAGATAGCTGCAGTAGTCCATGTGAATAAGTATGATCAGAGCCTAAAGCAGGGCATTGACTGGAAAAAAAATCACAGAGGAAAATACATCAGAAAATATTTTGGAATAAAATTCATCTTGGTGGAGATCATTTGGTTGGGGACTGAAGTAGAGGACTAATTATGTAATGGAGGCCAGATTTCTGGTTTTGCTGACTTGTATCTTCCCAATATGTTCCTAACACTTAGTACATAGATTCCAAGGAAATGTGTGTTGGTTTTTTTTTTTTCAAATAAACTATAAGACACAGTTGATTTGCTGAGATATTTCTCCCAATGTCTCTTCTCAGTTCAGTTGCAGGCACTGTAGTCTGTTTTCTATACACACATTGAAAGTCTCACCTCCAGTGTTTATCTCTTTGCTTCTCTGAGAGCTTTCTTGGGTGCAGCTGACTATTTGTAAGACTGCATTCAACCCAAGACGGGCGGGTCATGGTGGAGAGGTCTGACAGAACTTGGTCCACTGGAGAAGGGAATGGCAAGCCACTTCAGTATTCTTGCCTTGAGAACCCCATGAACAGTATGAAAAGGCAATATAATAGGATACCAAAAGAGGAACTCCCCAGGTCAGTAGGTGCGCAATATGCTACTGGAGATCAGTGGAGAAATAACTACAGAAAGAATGAAGGGATGGAGCCAAAGCAAAAACAATACCCAGTTGTGGATGTGACTGGTGATAGAAGCAAGATCCGATCCTGTAAAGAGCAATATTGCATAGGAACCTGGAATGTCAAGGTCCACGAATCAAGGCAAATTGGAAGTGGTCAAACAAGAGATGGCAAGGGTGAACGTCGACATTCTAGGAATCAGAGAACTAAACTGGACTGGAATGGGTGAATTTAGCTCAGATGACCATTATATCTACTACTGTGGGCAGGAATCCCTCAGAAGAAATGGAGGAGCCATCATGGTAAACAAAAGAGTCCAAAATGCAGTACTTGGATGCAATCTCAAAAATGACAGAATGATCTCTGTTCATCTCCAAGGCAAACCATTCAATATCACAGTTATCCAAGTCTATGCCCCAACCAGTAATGCTGAAGAAGCTGAAGTTGAACTGTTTTATGAAGACCTATAAGACCTTGTAGAACTAACACCCAAAAAGGATGTCCTTTTCATTATAGGGGACTGGAATGCAATAGTAGGAAGCCAAGAAACACCTGGAGTAACAGGCAAATTTGGCCTTGGAATGCAGAATGAAGCAGGGCAAAGACTAACAGTGTTCTGCCAAGAGAATGCACTGGTCATAGCAAACACCCTCTTCCAACAACACAAGAGAAGACTCTACACATGGACATCACCAGATGGTCAACACCGAAATCAGTTTGATTATATTCTTTGCAGCCAAAGATGGAGAAGCTCTTTTTATAGTCAACAAAAACAAGACCAGCAGCTGACTGTGGCTCAGATCATGAACTCCTTATTACCAAATTCAGAATTAAATTGAAGAAATTAGGGAAAACCACTAGACCATTCAGGTATGGCCTAAATCAAATCCCTTATGATTATACAGTGGAAGTGAGAAATAGATTTAAGGGCCTAGATCTGATAGATAGAGTGCCTCATGAACTATGGAATGAGGTTCATGACATTGTACAGGAGACAGGGATCAAGACCATCCCCATGGAAAAGAAATGCAAAAAAGCAAAATGGCTGTCTGGGGAGGCCTTACAAATAGCTGTGAAGAGAAGAGAGGTGAAAAACAAAGGAGAAAAGAAAAGATATAGGCATCTAAATGCAGAGTTCCAAAGAATAGCAAGAAGAGATAAGAAAGCCTTCTTCAGTGATCAATGCAAAGAAATAGAGGAAAACAACAGCATGGGAAAGACTAGAGATCTCTTCAAGAAAATTAGAGATACCAAGGGAACATTTCATGCAAAGATGGGCTCGATAAAGGACAGAAATGGTATGGACCTAACAGAAGCAGAAGATATTAAGAAGAGTAGGCAAGAATACATGGAAGAACTGTACAAAAAAGATCTTCACGACCCAGATAGTGATGATGATGTGATCACTAATCTAGAACCAGACATCTTGGAATGTGAAGTCAAGTGGGCCTTAGAAAGCACCACTATGAACAAAGCTAGTGGAGGTAATGGAATTCCAGTGGAGCTGTTTCAAATCCTGAAAGATGATGCTGTGAAAGTGCTGCACTCAATATGCCAGCAAATTTGGAAAACTCAGCAGTGGCCACAGGACTGGAAAAGGGCAGTTTTCATTCCAATCCCAAAGAAAGGCAATGCCAAAGAATGCTCAAAGTACCACACCATTGCACTCATCTCACATGCTAGTAAAGTAATGCTCAAAATTCTCCAAGCCAGGCTTCAGCAATATGTGAACCATGAACTCCCTGACATTCAAGCTGGTTTTAGAAAAGGCAGAGGAACCAGAGATCAAATTGACAACATCCGCTGGATCATGGAAAAAGCAAGAGTTCCAGAAAAACATCTATTTCTGCTTTATTGACTATGCCAAAGCCTTTGATTGTGTGGATCACAATAAACTGTGGAAAATTCTGAAAGAGATGGGAATACCAGACCACCTAACCTGCCTCTTGAGAAATCTATATGCAGGTCAGGAAGCAACAGTTAGAACTGGACATGGAACAACAGACTGGTTCCAAATAGGAAAAGGAGTACATCAAGGCTGTATATTGTCACCGTGCTTATTTAACTTCTATGCAGAGTACATCATGAGAAACGCTGGACTGGAAGCAACACAAGCTGGAATCAAGATTGCCAGGAGAAATATCAATAACCTCAGATATGCAGATGACACCACTCTTATGGCAGAAAGTGAAGAGGAACTAAAAAGCCTCTCGAAGAAAGTGAAAGAGGGTAGCGAAAAGTTGGCTTAAAGCTCAACATTCAGAAAACGAAGATCATGGCATCTGGTCCCATCACTTCATGGGAAATAGATGGGGAAACAGTGGAAATGATGTCAGACTTTATTTTGGGGGGCTCCAGAATCACTGCAGATTGTGACTGCAGCCATGAAATTAAAAGACACTTACTCCTTGGAAGAAAAGTTATGACCAACAAAGATAGCATATTCAAAAGTAGAGACATTACTTTGCTGACTAAGGTCCGTCTAGTCAAGGCTATGGTTTTTCCTGTGGTCATGTGTGGATGTGAGAGTTGGACTGTGAAGTAGGCTGAGTGCTGAAGAATTGATGCTTTTGAACTGTGGTGTTGGAGAAGACTCTTGAGAGTCCCTTGGACTGCAAGGAGATCCACAGTCCATTCTGAAGGAGATCAACCCTGGGATTTCTTTGAAGGAATGATGCTAAAGCTGAAACTCCAGTACTTTGGCCACCTCATGCAAAGAGTTGACTCATTTGAAAAAACTCTCATGCTGGGAGGGATTGAGGGCAGGAGGAGAAGGGGATGACCGAGGATGAGATGGCTGGTTGGCATCAGAAACTCGATGGACGTGAGTCTGTGTGAACTCCGGGAGATGGTGATGAACAGGGAGGCCCGGCGTTCTGCGATTCATGGGGTCGCAAAGAGTCAGACACGACTGAGCGACTGAACTGTACTGAACTGACTCAGGCCCACCAAGAAATTCTAGGGATTAAACACTTCCATGGATATCCCTCAACCTTTGACAATCTGGAGTGGTAAATACACGTGCCAGCTTTCTAATTCCTCAGTAGGATAATCTGAGATCTGTTCTACACAGTATCTAAGAGTTTCCACAGTGAGATTGAGATCCAGTTGCTCATAGCAGTAACCCCTTCTTAACTCACCTTTGACTCTTCATTTCTTGTGTCAGTTTCCCAGTTCTTAGCCTTCCCGGGCTTACTTCTCAAATAAGCCATCTGCACCACAATGTCCTGCCAGAGTTCTGTTACTGGGGAATCAAATCTAATACAGGTGGGAGGTGATTAAGTAGATTTTTGAGATAAAATTGGAATCCTCCTTTCGTAAGAAAAAAAGGTGCTAACATGATAAAACAAATTCAAATCCACTCAAGTTGCCAAATGAGATAGAATAATCTCTTTCCAATAATAAATAGAGAACTTAAGTTACATTTTTTTTTACTGCACACTGAAGAAAGATCATTGAAAATAGTGTTACTCTCCTAATCCATTACCCTGAACTATCTCACTCATCTCTCTCCTTTGATCCAAGTGATATGACAGCCTCACTTTGGGTGGAGTGCCTGAATCCAAAGCCAGTGCATAAAATATAGGTCCAGAGTCTGTTTCATTTATGTGGTTGGTCAGGAATTCTCTCCTGTACTTCAGTTTTCTTCTTTCTGAAAAGCAAGTGAAGTTCACTTTTGACCAGTTGGAACTGAGATAGTGTATTAGATCTAAATAAATTCTTACATATTTTTGATAGACAACATTCTTATAGCTCTCTTTGAGGTCAGATAAATCATGCCCACAGAAGATTAACTGTAATAATTAAACACATATTTCTAAGAGGTTGCACTCAGTTCCTCATTAGAAGCCATAAGGAGTGATATATGAAGAAAATGTAAATCCAATATATAGTATGATGATTAGAGGTAATGCTGTATTTTACACTTGAAATTTGCTAAGAGAGTAGATTAAGTATTCTCACCACAGGCACACAAATGGTAACAGTGTAAATTGGTGGATGTGTTAATTAGCTTGATTGTGGTAATCATTTCACATTGTGTATGTATTATAGATTAAATGATCAATCGTACCTCTCAAAATATTCACATTGTACAACCTAAATATATACCATTTTGATTTGCCATTGATACCACAATAAAACTGGGAACCATTTGTATTTCAAAAAGTAAAAAACTAAAGGACCCAGCCCCAATTTAGACTTGATCACTGATGTAGAATCTGAGGCATAATTTTCTAATTTTTCACACACAGCTCAAAGTTGGGGGAAAGATAAATGATTAAAATGCATAGAAATTCTTTATAAACTATGTGGGTAGACATTCTTCCTCCAGGGGATCTTCCTGACCCATGCACTGCAGGCGGATTCTCTACCACTGGGAAGCCCCATAAACTATGTATCACTATATAATTTAAATAGTACTGTCTGGAAGTTCTTAAATTCCAGGCATTGCTTTTTGGATGAATCTTGTTTGAAGCTATTGGGGAACAACTTGCCACCCTAAAATTTCTTTGGCCTGTGGATTATTTCAAGCTGAAAATACCCAAGGCCCAAAACACTCAGGAAAAAACTTTGACCTTCCTCCTAACTGCCTAGAATCATTTAGACAGTGCTCCACAATAGAGCTATCACCAGAGATCCCTGCAAAGAATGTGGGTGAGCTGTGGTGGGGGAAACTCTAGGGCAGCCTGGAGTCCACTCTGTGTCCCATGGTCTCTGCAAGGCCCAGCAAACACTGGTTTACCTAACATTTGCTTTTCCATCTCCATGTGAAGGCCTTCCTTACTTTTGAAGTCTCAAACCACTACCCACAACATTTTCTTTTGCCTTTAACTAACAGTAGTATTTTAAGTGAGGGTTTTGGCCATTTTGCCAATTAGTTTTGTAGGGTCTCTCCGATGTGTATATGTTTTTAAACATTTCTTTGATTTTTGCCTGGTAACCTTGCATGTCAATTGAATTCTTATACCTGCTGGAAGAAACTTGAAGGGAAGAGGAAAATCTTTTCCTCCCTGATACAGGAAAGTTCTAGTAAAAGGTTTAAGTATGGTAGAAACATGATTGAATCATATTTTTTAGGAACAGAAATCATATAGCAGGGGCCCATAAAAAGAGATCTTCAAAAGACAAAGAGATGGCAGAAAACTAGGTTTTACCTTGCTTCATGTCCTAGGTCAGAACCTTGACGAAGATCCTAGCAGTGGGCATGCAAGAGAAGAGAAAGGAATGAAATGTTTTCAAGATTATTTAGCTAAAGAAGATCAAAAGGGAACTTGAAAGCAGTGCTGTGATTGGAGAGTGGCTCAATAAAGCTGCCTTTAACAGAAATACAGAGTTGGGATCGGAAAGATGTTGGAGAATGAGTTACTAATTTACCTTTCCAAATCCTGGATTATTTGAATTAAATGATGACATTAAAATATGATTTCCTAATTTGTGCTTAAAAATTAGGTATAAGGTTTTAGATTTATAGATAGGGGCGAAAGCATCAGTGTCTTTTTCAATAGAAATCTAAGAGTAAAGTTTCCAAAAATTTAAGTCATTATATACCTGGTCGTCACAGGCAAGAAGTAGAGGAAGAGACCGCAGCAAGATCTTCTTCTTCTTCTTCTTTTTTTTTAATAAAAAAAAAAGCAAAACAGACTCTGATATCAGAGAAGGAAGTCATGAAAGTAGAAGGGGAGAGCTTCAAGAAGGACATAGAGCTCATAAAGCAAAAGTCTGCAGAAATACCAGAAAATAACATTGCACTGATCCTTACAAAATGAAAAATTGAGGGAAGGTCAGTGAGTAACCTTAATATTGAGTTTTAATTTCTGTGGTTTTTACTAAATGTTCCCATAAATTTATTCCACTACATAGGAAACAAACTATGAATGCAACCAAAGATTTAATAGTACGAGCCCATTTTAGGTTTTGTTTTCACTTTACATTCCTTTTTAACTTAAGTGACTGGATTATTGTCTGTATTTTGAAATAGTTTATGTATTTCTGCAACATTATTCAATAACAAGAACACTGAAAAATTTAATAAGCATGAATAAATAATTACTGTATATTTTAAAATAAGGCCTAATGCTTTCAGTTGTTTAATTGTTCCTTGTAGGCCTTCAATGTACAGATATTTCAACCTTGAAAAAGTGAAAGTCGCTCAGTAGTGTTTGACTCTTTGCAACCCCATGCACTATACAGTCCATGGAATTCTCCAGTCTGGAATACTGCAATGGGTAGCTGTTCCCTTCTCCAGGGGACCTTCCCAACCCAGGGATCAAACCCAGGTCTCCCACGTTGCAGGTGGATTCTTTACCAACTGAGTCACAAGGGAAGCCCAAGAATACTAGAATGGGTAGCCTATCCCTTCTCTAGTGGATCTTCTCCACCCAGGAATTGAACTGGGGTCTCCTGCATTGCAGGTGGATTCTTTTACCAACTGAGCTATCAGGGAAGTCCTATGTTTCAACCTTATGTTTCACTAAACCGTTGTCTTCTGATTGATTAATCAATTCAGTATTAAGCTCTTGCCAATACTTTCTGTGTAGAACACATGTCAAGTGTTTGGCATCAGAATTTTAAGGTTACTTAGTCTTTATGATTATCACACATCACATTCCATTTTGCCATCAAAATATTTGAGCATTTAACTAACAGTTGGAAAAGAAAGTAGTGCTTTCAACTAAATTTCATTGATTCCTAGTGATCATCACTTATGCATCCAGTATTCTTTATCTCAGTGATTCTCAAACCTCAGTGACCATTGGAATCCCAGGAGGGCTTGCTGGGTACTACCCTAGAGAGTCTGGCCCAGGAAATTTGGTGCAGGGCTGGCATGTGCTCTTTAACAAGTTTCTAGGTGGTGCTAATGAATCACTTGAAGAACCACTGTTCCTAGTCAGGGACAAGCAGGATTCAGCTGCTAAACAAATATATATCAAATGATGGTTTAATATGCTAGCAATCAAAGTTCAAAAATGCAAAGTCCCAAGTAGAGTGAGATAATTATGTAGTAAGTATTATAATGGGATAGTTTTTGATGTTAAAATAATACTTTAAAAATTTATTATTGTATAGTTGACTTCAGTTTAATTTCTGCTGTACAGCAGTGACATATATATATATATATATATATATATATATCTTTTTCATATTATTTTCTGTTATGGTTTATCACTGGATATTGAATATAGTTCCCTGTGCTATACAATAGGACCTTATTGCTTATCCATTCTATATATAGTAGTTTGACTCTGCTAATCCAAAACTTCAATCCATCCCTCTACCACCAGCCCTCCCTCCCCCTTGGCAATCATGTCCGTTCCTTATGTCTTAGAGTCTGTTTTGAAGACAGGTTCATTTGTGTCATATTTTACATTCCACATAAGTGATATGTCTTTCTCTTTCTGTCTTTACTCAGTATGATAACCTTTAGGTCATCCATGTTGCTGCAAATAGCATTATTTCATTCTTTTCAAGGGCTGAGTGATATTCCATTGTATATATGTAACACATCTTCTGTATCTACCCATCTGGCAATAGACATTGATTGTTTCCATGTCTTGGCTATGAATAGTGCTACAATGAGCATTGGGGTACATATATATCCTTTTGGACTATGGAAATGTTTTAGCTAATAAATGCCATTCACTTACAGGCTTCTTGTATCTCCAGATATTATTTCACATATTTAATTCAGATACAATAATATCTCCAGATACATGTCCCCAAGTGGGATTGCAGGATCATATTGTTATTTTATTACAGGAGATAGGAATATATGAGGGCATGGCAACCCACTCCAGTATTCTTGCCTGGAGAATCCCCTTAGACAGAGGAGGCTGGTGGGCTGTAGTCCTTCAGGTCGCAAAGAGTCAGACATGACTGAGTGACTAAGCACAGCATAGGAATGTATGCTGCTTGCATATGGATATGTATTTCCCTCTCCCCACACTGAGATCTTTGCCCCAGAGAAAGGGAGTGCTGAAGCAAGGGGGGCCCGTGCCCAGATAGAGATCCATTGGACTGACTGTGCAGCCATCCATGTCCCCACTCAGACGCAGCCTTGGCTTCAAGTGCTCTCTGTTGCTCACAGTCGCTTACTGCCCTCAGGCTTTGCCACCACCTCCTCCGCAGGGGTGGCAGGCTCTCATGTGGGCTTATGAGTAAGAAATTAGGGGTGAGCTGTGGTGGAGTGGCTGCTGCTGCTGCTAAGTTGCTTCAGTTGTATCCGACTCTGTGTGACCCCATAGACGGCAGCCCACCAGGCTTGGCCGTCCCTGGGATTCTCCAGGCAAGAGTACTGGAGTGGGTTGCCATTTCCTTCTCCAGTGCAGTGGCTACTGTCAGGTATCTCTGCTGGCCTCTGGAGTGCCACTTGAGGAAGTGCCCATAGTGGCTGCCACTGCTCCCCAGGCTCTGCCCTGGGATCGGGTCTCCTGTGTCCTCTGATCAAGTCTCTCCCCCTGGTTGTGGAAGGACCATAGCCAGTGTTGTACTGTGCAGCATGGTGGTTGCAGGAAACCTGACAGCCGCCAAAGGGGACCTTTCTCTGACCTGCCTCTGGGGCAAGTTCTCTTTGTCTCTAAGAGCAAATCACTGTACCCCCTCCCCCGCTCCCACCCTGTTGTGGGAGCACTCTGCAGTGCCAGAGGCCCCACAGGATTGCTCCGAGTGTAGGGGGAAGGCCAGTGAGGTGTGGTGGACTGGCTGCTTTCTGAGATAGGGGTGGCTTCTGAGGTGGTGCTTTAGTAATGCCAACGATGGCCACTGCCAGCCCATCCCAGCTCTGCGTCATGTGGTTGATTGTTTTCCCTGGTTATGAACGCAGCAGAGCCTGTGTTATACTGTGGCATGGAGTTCAGCATAGCTCAGTCACGGAAGATTCACTCAGCTTGGGCCGAGGTGTGCGGTTAGGCAGTTCTGAGAAACCTGGTAGGTGCTAGAGCTGACGTCTCTCCATCCTGCCTCGGGAGCTATGCAAGGAATGGAGCCTCCTCCCATGCAGAGTCCAGGCTTCCCACAGCACTTCTAATTGCCCCAGTGGCCCTCCAACCAGTCAAGCAGGTTTGCCTCCTCCGTGGAGGACCCCAGGGCTGGGGTACCCGCTCTGGGCCTTGAACCGCTCACTCCCCAGAGTAGGTGTCTGCCCATGTCATCTCCCCTTTCCTCTCAGTTCCCTCCCAGGGACACAGGCTCTGATATAATTGCTTTTCTTCCCTTCCTTGCTAATTATGTGTCTATCTTTCTTATAGCATTGGTTATACCAGAATCCTTTTGCTAGTTGCCAGTTAGTTGTCAGTGAGAAGTTTTACACATATAGATGAATTTTTGATGTGTTGGTTTTAACAGGGGTATGGGGGTGGTGATTCATGGTAGTGGTGAGCTCCGTCTTCTCTTACTCCATCAACATAACCTTTGGGAAATGGACAAAATAAACAGTCTTTACAAGAATCTTTAAGGATCAGATTTAATCAGTAAAGATGCATTAAAATATTTCCAACTTCATATTTTTACTCTGTGACAATTTAAGCTGGGAACTGTTCTCAATCATTTTGTTATTAACAAGGAAAACTGTTTAATATGTAATCAAGAGACAGTTTGGAAGGAAATGTTTTAGCTAATAATTGCCATTCACTTACAGGCTTCTTGTATCTGCAAAACTACCCTTACACTTGTATTAGTTTCCTAGCCTTGTTGTAACAAAGTACCACAAACTTTGTGGCTTAAGGTAACAGAAATGTACTCTCTTGTACTTGTGAAGTCTAGAAGTGTGAAATCCATCTACACTCACTCCAAAGGTTCTAGGCAAGAATACTTTTTTGACTTCTTCCAATGTATGGTGCTTCTGACATCCATTCCGTGGATTATGAGAAAGTGACTGCAGTCTTTGTTTTCAACCCCACATGGCCTTCTTCTGTGTCTGTGTCCTCTGGGTCTGTGTGGAAAAAGTATCCATGTCCAAGTTTTCCCTATCCTTTCTCTTATGAGAAGTGTAGTAATTGGACTTAGTGCTCAGTCCCTCAGTCATGTTTGACTCTTGATGACCCCATGTACTACAGCACACCAGGCTTCTGCTTATTGTTTAATTCATTTGACGTCCAACTGAACTAAATATGTGAAATAAAAAGTATTGGAAACCAACTTATGCAGCTTCTCCTAAGCTCTCCTTAGTGCTCATTAGCTCTCCTTAGAACACTTGGTTAGGGTAAGTAAGTCTTCTTAGCTGTCCTTAGCTCTCCTAAGAACACTATGTCAGGGTAAGTAAGTCTCTTGAATTCTCTGTAGCTCTCCAAAGCAGACTGTGTTGCATAAGTCTCCATAGCTCTCCTTAGCTCTCTTTAGAACACTAGCTTGGGGTAAGAAAGTCTCCTTATCCCTCCTTCAGTTTAGTTCAGTTCAGTCAGTCAGTTGTGTTAAACTCTTTGTGACCCCATGGACTGCAGCATGCTAGGCTTCCCTGTCCATCATCAACTCCTGCAGCTTGTTCAAACTCATGTCTATCGAGTCTGTGATGCCATCCAATGATCTCATCCTCTGTCATCCCCTTCTTCTCCTGCCTTCAATCTTTCCCAGCATCAGGGTCTTTTCCAATTAGTCAGTTTTTACATCAGGTGGTCAAAGTATTGGAGCTTCACCTTCAGCATCAGTCCATCTAATGAATATTCAGGACTGATTTCCTTTAGGATTGACTGGTTTGATCTCCTTATAGTCCTAGCAACTCTGAAGAGTCTTCTTCAACACCACAGTTCAAAAGCATCAATTCAGCCAAGGATACTGGGGTGGTGGCCTATCACTTCTCCAGCAGATCTTCCTGAAGCAGGAATCAAACAATGGTCTCCTGGATTGCAGGCGGATTCTTTACTAACTGAGGTACCAGGGACAGCCCAAGCTCTCCTTAGAACACTTGCTGGGGGTAAGTAAGTCTTCTTAGTGCTCCATAGCTCTTAACTCTCCAGAGAACACTATGCTCAGGGTAAGTCTCCTTTGCTCTCCTTAGTACACTTGCTGGAGTAAGTAAGTTTCCTTATATCTCTTTAGCACACTTGCTTGGGTAAGTATGTCTCAGCTCTCCATAGCTCTCCTTAGAAGACTTGCTTGGGGTAAGTAAGTCTCATTAGCTCTCCAAAGCTCTCTTCAGCTTGGGGTAAGTAAGTCTCCTTAGCCATCCTTAGAAACTTGCTTAGGGTAAGTAAGGCTCCTTTACTCCTTTTAGTACGTTTGCTGGAGTAAGTAAGTTTCCTTATTTCTTCTTAGCTCTCCTTGGAACACTTGCTTGGGTAAGTACGTCTCCTTAGCTCTCCATAGCTCTCCTTAGAAGACTTGCTTGGGGTAAGTAGGTCTCCTTCAGTTCAGTTCAGTTGCGTCCAACTCTTTGCGACCCCATGAATCGCAGCACGCCAGGCCTCCCTGTCCATCACCATCTCCCGGAGTTCACTCAGACTCATGTCCATCAAATCCGTGATGCCATCCAGCCATCTCAACCTCAGTCGTCCCCTTCTCCTCCTGCCCTCAATCCCTCCTAGCATCAGAGTCTTTTCCAATGAGTCAACACTTCGCATGAGGTGGCCAAAGTACTGGAGCTTCAGCTTTAGCATCATTCCTTCCAAAGAAATCCCAGGGTTGATCTCCTTCAGAATAGACTGGTTGGATCTCCTTGCAGTCCAAGGGACTCTCAAGAGTCTTCTCCAACACCATTGTTCAAAAGCATCAATTCTTGAGTGCTCAGCCTTCTTCACAGTCCAACTCTAACATCCATACATGACCACAGGAAAAACCATAGCCTTGACTAGATGGACCTTAGTCAGTAAAGTAATGTCTCTGCTTTTGAATATACTATCTAGGTTGGTCATAACTTTTCTTCCAAGGAGTAAGCATCTTTTAATTTCATGGTTGCAGTCACCATCTGCAGTGATTTTGGAGCCCCCAAGAAATAAAGTCTGACACTGTTTCCACTGTTTCCTCATCTATTTCCCATGAAGTGATGGGACCAGATGCCATGATCTTCGTTTTCTGAATGTTGAGCTTTAAGCCAACTTTTTCGCTATCCTCTTTCACTTTCATCAAGAGGCTTTTTAGTTCCTCTTCACTTTCTGCCATAAGGGTGGTATCATCTGCATATCTGAGGTCATTGATATTTCTCCTGGCAATCTTGATTCCAGCTTGTGTTGCTTCCAGTCCAGCATTTCTCATGATGTACTCTGTATATAAATTAAATAAGCAGGGTGACAATATACAGCCTTGACATACTCCTTTTCCTATTTGGAACCAGTCTGTTGTTCCATGTCCAGTTCTAACTGTTGCTTCCTGACCTGCATACAGATTTTGCAAGAGGCAGGTCAGGTGGCCTGGTATTCCCATCTCTTTCAGAATTTTCCATAGTTTATGGTGATCCACACAGTCAAAGGCTTTGGCATAGTCAATAAGGCAGAAATAGATGTTTTTCTGGAACTCTCTTGCTTTTTCCATGATCCAGCGGATGTTGACAATTTGATCTCTGGTTCCTCTGCCTTTTCTAAAACCAGCTTGAATGTCAGGGAGTTCACGGTTCATGCATTGCTGAAGCCTGGCTTGGAGAATTTTGAGCATTACTTTACTAGGATAGCTCTCCAAAACTCTCTTCAGCTTTCCTTGGAACACTTTACTTTGGGTAAGTAAGTCTCCTTTGCTTTCCTTAGTACACTTGCTGGAGTAAGTAAGTTTCCTTATTTCTCCTTAGCTCTCCTTAGCAGAGTTGCTTGGGGGTAAATAAGTCTCCTTTGCTGTCCTTAGAACACTTGCTTGGGAAAAGTAAGTCCCCTTAGCTCTCCTTTGGTCTCCTTTGAACAATATAGGTCAGAATAAGTATGTCTCCTTTAGCTTTCCTTAGAACACTATAGTTCAGAGTAAATAAGTTTCCTTAGCTCTCCTTAGAACACGATAGGTCTAGGAGACTTATGTACCCTTACTTACATACCCTGACTTAGTGTTCTAAGGAGGGCTAAAGGCATCTAAGGAGAGGTATGGAGAGTAAGGAGAGCTAAGGAGACATTCTTATTCTGAACTAATGTGTTTGAGAACTAAGGAGGGCTAAAGAGAGCTAAGAGAGCTAAAGAGGGCTAAGGAGACTTACTTAGTCTGAACTATAGTGTTCTAAGAGAGCTAAGGACAGCTAAGGAGAGCAAGGAGAACTAAGGAGACGTTCTTACTCTGAACTAACATGTTCTAAGGAGGACTTAAGAAAGCTAAGGAGACTCTTAGCTCTGAACTATAGTGTTCTAAGACAGCTAAGGAGACTGACTTACTCTGAACTATAGTGTTCTAAGGAAAGCTAAGGAGACTTTCTTGCTGTGAACTACAGTGTTCTAAGGAGAGCTTAGGAGAGTAAGGTAAGTAAGTTGCCATAGCTCTCCTTAGCTGTGGAATCAAACTTATGACCCCTGCATTACCAAGCAATTGCCTAATCACTACACCAACTAGGAACTCTCAAACACTTAGCTTCTGATTCCCTCTTTGCTCTGACAAATACCCTGACTTTACAGAGCATAAGAATGGCTCCATTAAAAAGTAGAAATCATGCTGAGTCATAAAGAAGACAGACTTATACACAGACGGCTTTAGAAGACAATTTGTGAGAGCAAAGTATATTGAGCACAGCTCAATTACTTTCATATTCTAAATTTGAAACTCATCACAAACAATCAAACCCAGCTATGGAAACCTGTTCAGCCATTTTCAGTGCAGTGAGCTCCTTCTGGCCAGGATGGTACAAACTCCTGTGCTTGACAGAAACAACTGAAAAAGGAAAAATTGGTGTTTCTGAGTTTTTTTTGTTACCTTGAACCATCGTCCAAAACTTACCTAAAATCCCCAGCAAGCACAGAGGGTCCCAAACTGACCCACACCAGTATGTGTCATAATTGAAATGGCCAAAGTTAGAATTCTACAGGCAGCAAGAGAAAAAGTCATACACAAGGAAACTTCTGTAAGACTGTCAACTAACTTTGCTGCAGAAACTTTACAGGGCAGAAGGGAGTGGCAGGATGGATATTCTAAGTGCTGAAATGGAGACACCAACATGACTCTACACAGCAAGATTACCATTTAGAATGGAAAGAGAGAAAACAAAGAAGCAAACAACTAAGTTAGCAAACTTAAGTTTGTAAGTTAGTAAACACTGCTAAACTTATCCTAAATGAAGGGGTGAAGGGTCATCTCTAAGTGGAAAAGTAAAAAGCCATGGAAAAGGGAAACTCCTACTCACAGATGTAGTAAGGACTGAGGATCAACTACTTCATTAGCCAATATCTACCTTAAAAGGTGTGGAGATTCCTTAAAAAACTGGAAATAGAACTGCCTTATGACCCAGCAATCCCACTGCTGGGCATACACACCAAGGAAACTAGAATTGAAAGAGACACGTGTACCCCGATGTTCATTGCAGCACTGTTTATAATAGCCAGGACATGGAAGCAACCTAGATGTCCATCAACAGATGAATGGATAAGAAAGCTGTGGTACATATACACAATGGAGTATTACTCAGCCATCAAAAAGAATACATCTGAATCAGTTCTAATGAGGTGGATGAAACTGGAGCCTATTATACAGAGTGAAGTAAACCAGAAAGAAAAACACCAATACAGTATACTAACACATATATATGGAATTTAGAAAGATGGTAACGATAACCCTGTATGCGAGACAGCAAAAGAGACACAGAACAGACTTTTGGACTCTGTGGGAGAGGGAGAGGGTGGGATGATTTGGGAGAATGGCATTGAAACATGTATAATATCATATAAGAAACGAATCTCCAGTCTAGGTTTGATGCAGGATACAGGATGCTTGGGGTTGGTGCACTGGGATAACCCAGAGGGATGGTATGGGGAGGGAGGTGGAAGGGGGGTTCAGGATTGGGAACTCATGTACACCCATGGTGGACTCATGTTGATGTATGGCAAAACCAATACAGTATTGTAAAGTAAAATAAATAAAAATTTGAAAAAAGGTTAAAAAAATCAACCATACAATAAGACATCAGAAACACAAAATGGAGGGGGTACAAGTGTACATCTTCTACAGTGAGTGTCAGCTTAAATGACTACCAGTTTAGGAGAAGTAGATGGTTACACGTCAACATATATGAACCCCCTGGTAAGCACAAATCAAACACCTCCAGCTCAGAAATGGAAAGCCAAGGAACATCAGCATACTACTGAAGAAAATCAAACCATAAAGAAAGAGAACTAGAAAAGCTTGGGTATTAAGAGAGAAACTATGTATAGAAGAGCAACAAGTGTGGATTGTACAGCACAGGAATTAAAGCCACCGTCTTGTCATAACCTGTCATGCTCTGTAATCCGTAAAAATATTGAATCATTCTGTTGTTTGTACTTCATTAAAACAGTATATAACAGGAAACACAAACAACAGAACTCAGAGCTGGTTTCTTGAGAGACACACAAAATGGATAAACCCTTAGCTACATTAAAAAACACAAGACTGCTAGAGGAAAACAGGCAGAGCAGCCTGACATACACTGCAGCAATATCTTTGTGGATCCGCTTCGCAGAGTAATGAAAAAAGAATGGAAATAAAAACAAATAAACAAAGGGATCCTCATTAAATTCAAAAGCTTCTGCATAGCAAAGGAAACTGTACACAACACGAAAAGACAGACCACAGAATGTGAGAAACTATTTGCCAATAATGTGACTGACAAGGGATTAGTCTATAAAACTTCCAAGCAGCTCATGTGGCTTCATGTCATCACAACAAACCACCCAAAACTATCACCTCACACCAGTCCAAATGGCCATTATGAAAAAAAATCCACAAATTTCTGGAGAGGTGTGGAGAAAAAGGAACCCTTCTACATTGTGGGTGGGAATGTAATTGGGTACAGCCACTATAGAGAACAGTATGGAGGCTCCTTAAAAAACTTACCTAAAGGCTACATGCACCCCAGTGTTCATTGCTCCACTGTTTACAATAGCCAAGACATGGAACTAGCCTAAATGTCCATCAGCAGAGCAATGGATAAAGAAGATGTGGTGTGTATATATGCAGCAGGATATTACTCAGCCATTAAAAAGAGTGAAATGCCATTTGCAACAATATGGATAGACCGAGAGTTTGCCATCATGAGTGAAATAAGAGAAAGAGAAATATCATATGATATTGCTTATATGCAAAATCTAAAGAAATGATACAAATAAACTTATTTACAACACAGACTCAGACTTTGGGAATGAACTTGGGGTCATGAGGGAGGAAAGGCTGGGGGTGGGAAATGGTAGGACAATTTCAGTTTGATATGTACACATTGCTGTATTTAAAGTGGATGGCTGATGGGGGCTGGCTGTATGGCACAGGGAGCTCTGCTCAGTGTTATTATGGGTAAAGAATTTGAAAAAGAATGGACACCTGTATATTTGTAGCTGAATCACTTTTCTGTGTACCTGAAACTGTTACAACGTTGTTCATCTACTATACTCCACTATAAAATACAAAGTTAAAAAAAATTGTGTTTCTGAACAGTGACAACAAACTGCCACCAAAAGAAATTTTTAGACCTTCTCATTGACAATAACATGAAAAAGAATCAAATACTTAGAAATAAAGTTAACTAAGGAGGTAAAAGACTTTTATACTAAACAATTAAAACACTGCTGAAAGAAATTAAAGGCATAAATAAATGGAAGGAAATCCAAGTCCATGAATACGAATACTTAAAATTGTTAACATGTCCATGCTACCCAAAGTGATTTATACATTCAATGTAAACCCATCAAAATTCCATGACAGTTTTTCCTACTGGAAAATAAAACATATTCTTAAAATTCATATGGAACCACAAACGATCCAAATACCAAACAAATTTTGAAGAAGAACAAATCTGTAAGCATCATACTTCCTGATTTCATAATGTGCTATAAAACAACAGTAATTACAGTATAAAAAGAAATCAATGGAACAGAACACAATGCAGAAATAAATCCCCCACCCCACATACATGTAGAAAATGGCACCAAGAATACACCATGTGCAAAGGTAAGATTTTTAACAAATGGTGTTGGGAAAACTGGACACTTATCTTGAATTTTATCCAGAAATCAACTCAAAATAGATGAATGGTTTAAACATAAAAGTTCAAACTATTAACTCCTAAAATAATACATAGGGGACAAACTTTAGGACATCGGCCTTGTCAATGAAATTTTTGGATTTGAAAACAAAACAAAAAACAACAACAAAAGCAAAAACAGGCAAGTGACTACATTGAACTAGAAAAGCTTTTGCAAAGCAAAGGAAATAAAAAAGGTACAAAGACAATCTACTGAATGGCAGAAAATATTTGGAATCTGTATCTTCAATAATAGCTTAATATCAAAAATATTCGAGTAACTCCTAAAGCTCAATAGCAAAAAATCAACCTGATTAGAAAAGCTTAAAGAACTTGAATAGATATTTTCCAAAGAAGACATACAAGATATCCATCAGGTATATGGAAAAATGCTCAGCATCATTATCCCAGAAATGCAAATCAGATCAGAATGAGATATTATGCCACACCTGTTAGGATGGCTATTATTTAAAACAATGATAATCAGTGTTGGTGATGATGGGGAAAAACTACAATCTTTTCACACCGTGGGAACATAAAATGTTGAAGCCACCATGAAAAATAGTATGGAAATTTCTCAAAAATACAACTAATATATGACCAAGCAATTCCACTTCTGGGTATGTATCCAAAAGTCTTGAACTCCAGATCTCAAAAAAAAAATCTGCACTCCCATGTTCATTGCAATATTAACAATAACATAGAGGTAGGAACACTTAAATGTACATTGATGGATAAAAGCATAAAGAAAAGCTAGTTATATTCATACTAATTAATGCATATTAATCACTCCTAAAAAATGCAATCCTGCCATATTTGATAACATGGATGAACTTGAAAGACTTATTTCACCTTCTTATTGTGAAATAAGGTAGTCACAGAAGGACAAATACTGAATAGTTCCAATTATATGAGGTATCTACAGTGAGCAAACTCATAGAAACAGAGTAGAATGCTGGTTGTCAGGGAGCAGCAGCAGTAGGAAATTGGGAATTGCTATTCAATGGATGTGAACTTTGTTGTACAACATAAGTTCAATCTGCTGTACAAGACTGAACCTATAGTGAATGCTACTTTATTGTGCACTTAGAAGTTTATTATGAGGTTAGCTCTATTTAAGTGTTCTTACCACAACATTCGCTGGATCATCAAAAAGGCAAGAAAGTTCCAGAAAAGCATCTATTTCTGCTTTATTGACTATGCCAAAGCCTTTGACTGTGTGGATCACAATACACTGTGGACAATTCTGAAAGAGATGGGAATACCAGACCACCTGACCTGCCTCTTGAGAAACCTATATGCAGGTCAGGAAGCAACAGTTAGAGCTGGACATGGAACAACAGACTGGTTCCAAATAGGAAAAGGAGTACGTCAAGGCTGTATATTGTCCCCCTGCTTATTTAACTTGTATGCAGAGGACATCATGAGAAACGCTGGGCTGGAAGAAGCATAAGCTGGAACCAGGATTGCTGGGAGAAATATCAATAACCTCAGATATGCAGATGACACCACCCTTATGGCAGGAAATGAAGAGGAACTAAAAAGCTTCTTGATGAAAGTGAAAGAGGAGAGTGAAAAAGTTGGCTTAAAGCTCAACATTCAGAAAACAAAGATCATGGCATCCGGTCCCATCACTTCATGGGAAATAGATGGGGAAACAGTGGAAACAGTGTCAGACTTTATTTTTTGTGGCTGTGTTGTTAAATATATCCTCATAACTTATTTTATATAGAATAGTTTGCATCTTTTAATTGCCCTCATCAGTGTAACCCCTAGTTTGTTCTTTCTGTTCTTTCTAACCCCTAGTTTGTTTTTTCTTATTTCTTTTTTGTTATATTCACTAGTTTTATTTTTTAAATTCCACATATAAATCGTATTTTTATTTCTCTAATTTCATCTAGGAGAATGCCCTCCAAGTCTATCTACATGGTTGCAAATGGCAAATTTTCATTCTTTTTAAGATAAAACATTTTAAGGCACCCTTTATAAGCTAAAATTTGTTTCCATTTGCTTCCAAGACCCTCAACTACTAATATAAAAAGTGGGTATCAATTGAAGATAGGAGGAGAAGGGAATGACAGAGGATGAGATGGTTGGATGGCATCACAGACTTTATGGACATGAGTTTGAGCAAGCTCTGGGAGTTGTTGATGGATAGGGAAGCCTGGCATGCTGCAGTCCATAGGGTTGCAAAGAGTCAGACACGACTGAGCGACTGAACTAAACTGATCAATAACCACTCATACATATTTGATCAATAACCACTCATACATATTTTGAAGATTTTTTCTCTAACATAACTCTTTGTAGTAGGCTCACATATTTTCCAATTATATACAGGAGAAACCCAAAGAAAGCATAGATTGTTTAAATAAGTTAAGTTCTCAGCTGATATATGTCACCACCTATATTCAAATAGCATGTGACTATATAAGTATCTTGGGCTTTGGTGCTACATAAACCCCTAAAACTCTGACATAGGATGTACACTTAATAGTGACATAATTAAAAGTGACAGTTCTTTCATTCATTAATACTCAACATGATATATCCATTTATATATCATGATAGAGAAAAAGGCTGAGTAACAATTTATCACTGCAAAGTAGTCTCTATGATTAAAATTATAGAACAGGTAATTTTCCAATCATTTGCAAGAAAGGAAAGATTTTAGAGATTTTCCTTGGTAACTACTGTCACAAGTTACTGTAGTTTCTACAATTATTTTTGGCATGCCCATGATTTTGAGTATTACCCCATTAAAATAGGAATAAATGACAGAACCATCATATGGCAAAAGGAAGTGAAAAACCAATTTAAAAAAATATATATGACTTTTGACTTTGAGGAGAAAATTCACTCATTTATTAAACACTTCTAAGGGTTTGAGAACTCAAGCAATAAACTTCTGGAAGATAATACGTAAAAATTTATAGGCAGGACTACAACTGTGGAATTTGTACACTTAGTATAAATACTTTTCACATGAACCTTAAACTCTTAAGCTGATTCTAGAAGTCTTTCTAAAAAAAGACTTTGTAAAAAAGCTCTACTTCAATATTCTTATCTTCCCTTGCTCTAGGATTGCAAGGCAGCTCTGCTCCAAGTCAATAAACAACATAAAGGAGGTTCAGTTGTCTATTGTGCAGACCGGATGCATAATTTAATCTGTGCCTTGGTTGAGCTGTTTTGATCTTTCCCTATGTGCCAAGATCTGCCCATTAGTTCCTGAAATCCATCCTAGCATTTAATGAACCTTCTCATCTTTTTAGCGTTGTTCTGTGTTTGACTAAAATATTATTGATGCTTAAGTCAACATCGTCTTATTCTGAACCACCACTACCACCTCCACTCCCAATCACATTGATCCATACACATAATGGAACCCCCCCCCAAAAAAAAAATAAAAAAGACTGAGGGTTTCTTCCAGACCACCTTCTAAAAATCTCCAAACCAACTGGCTTTCCCTTTCAGAAGCGTCTTCTCAGTAATTAGGAATAGTACTTGTAGCTGATTGTGTTAATTATGCATAAACAGAGTTTGATAGGAGTGGTCAGTGACTTAAAAAAGAAGAGCTATTTGTCCTTGTGTTCTGAAGGAGAAAGCAATTGCTGTTTAATTAAAACGAACACATCATCAGTTGGAGATAAGTAGCAGAGAGGCTCACACTAAAATGAAGGTACCAGATATATATTAGATAAAAAGGTATTAAAATTTTCATTAAAAAGCAGCTAGGGACACCATCATATTTACTGTATCCAGCAAAAGATCTTCAACTGGCCAGAACCTCCCAGGGCCTCTCTAGGCTTCGGGGCAGCTAAGCAGGGTCCTGACCCTACCCCTGGCTCCTTTGGTCACCAGGAAGCAGCCTCCCTTCTGTGATGGGGCTGGAATTAGCATGTGGACGGGATGTGCCTACAGCTGGGCCAGCACCTTGGCCCACGCTCTCCACCCGATGTATACAGTTGGCCCTTGGCCAGCACCTTGGCCCACGCTCTCCACCCGATGTATACAGTTGGCCCTTGGCCATGAGACCCACATCTCCACTTCTCCTCAGGGTTAAGTATTAAAAAAAAAATAATCCCACCAGAAGGGATATAGTTTTATTTACTATATCCAACATACACAAGATTTTTATAAACATATGGTACACCAGTTTACACTTATGGAAACTTCCTCTTCCCTGCTCCATCCTTTCTGATGGGAGACAGTGCTTCTGGGGTTAACAAAGCAATGGGAATCTGACATAGAATACGAGAGACTTGTGAGTTCAAACCAAACTAGCAAGTGTAGGTTTAATATGGTTATAAGCCCCACAGGAAAGATTGAGGGGCTATAGTGTTTAGAGGATAGATTCTAGAAAATCCTAATATTTGACCTTTAGTAAATAGCATTCATTATGTTTCTAATGGATTTTCAGTACTCTAGGAAGCTAAGATCATGGCATCAGGTCCCATCACTTCATGGGAAATAGATAGGGAAATAGTGGAAACAGTATCAGACTTTATTTTTTTGGGCTCCAAAATCACTGCAGATGGTGATTGCAGCCATGAAATTAAAAGATGCTTACTCGTCATGCAAAGATGGGCTTGATAAAGGACAGAAATGGTATGGACCTAACAGAAGCAGAAGTTTTAAGAGGTGGCAAGAATATACAGAAGAACTGTACAAAAAAGATCTTCATGACCCAGATAATCACGATGGTGTGATCACTCATCTAGGGCCAGACATCCTGGAATGTGAAGTCAAGTGGGCCTTAGAAAGCATCACTATGAACAAAGCTAGTGGAGGTGATGGAATTCCAATTGAGCTATTTCAAATCCTGAAAGATGATGCTGTGAAAGTGCTGCACTCAATATGCCAGCAAATTTGGAAAACTCAGCAGTGGCCACAGGACTGGAAAAGGTCACTTTTCATTCCAATCCCAAAGAAAGGCAATGCCAAAGAATGCTCAAACTACTGCACAATTGCACTCATCTCACATGCTAGTAAAGTAATGCTCAAAATTCTCCAAGCCAGGCTTCAGCAATACGTGAACTGTGAACTTCCTGATGTTCAGGCTGGTTTTAGAAAAAGCAGAGGAACCAGAAATCAAATTGCCAACATCCGCTAGATCATCAAAAAAGCGAGAGAGTTCCAGAAAAACATCTATTTCTGCTTTATTGACTATGCCAAAGCCTTTGACTGTGTGGATCACAATAAACTGTGGAGAATCCTGAAAGAGATGGGAATACCAGACCACCTGACCTGCCTCTTGAGAAATCTGTATGCAGGTCAGGAAGCAATAGTTAGAACTGTACATGGAACAACGGACTGGTTTCAAATAGGAAAAAGAGTATGTCAAGGCTGTATATTGTCATCCTGCTTATTTAACTTCTATGCAGAGTACATCATGAGAAATGCTGGACTGGAAGAAACACAAGCTGGAATCAAGATTGCCGGGAGAAATATCAATAAACTCAGATATGCAGATGACACCACCCTTATGGCAGAAAGTGAAGAGGAACTAAAAAGCCTCTTGATGAAAGTGAAAGTGGAGCATGAAAATGTTGGCTTAAAGCTCCACATTCAGAAAACAAAGATCATGGCATCTGGTCCGATCACTTCATGGGAAATAGATGGGGAAACAGTGGAAACAGTGTCAGAATTTATTTATCTTCCCCTCAATTATACTGTGGACCTGAAATGGCTGTAAAAAAAAAGGCTTAATTTAAATAAACAATTATACAAACATTCAAGGTGAAAGGACTGACTACTTTAACACTATCTTAAAAAAAAAACTGATGTAAGAGTATTTCAGTCAAAATAGACTTCAAGATAAGACTTGAGGCAAAGAGGGACTTCTTATAATGACAAAAGAACCAATCTATCAGGAGATATTCTAAATTTAGATAACTTAATAATGTTTTAAAACTGATAAAGAATGGACAAGGAGAAATAAACAAATCAACAAGTATAGTAAAAGATTTCTAAACAACTTGTGCAGCAACTAATTTCATAGACAAAAAAAGTAGTAAAAATGCAGAACAATATTAATAGTTCTGACTTAGAAGATACATATTAAATGCTGTAAACAATTGCTCTGGGAACATGTACTCAAGTTGCTTGTGGATCATAAAGCAAACCTCAAAAATGCTAAAAGGATTGACAGAGTTTGTGCTTCTCTTTGATAACAGTGAAATAAAACAAAAGCAATGATAAAGATATCCCTAAACGTTTGTAAATTAGGCAACACACTCCTAAATAATCCATGGGTGACAGAAGAATCATAATCACTCTTAGAAAATATTGTAGCTGAATAACAAAAACATGACAGAAAATCATAAAGAATGTGGCGAAAACCATGCTCAGAAAGTAGTATAGCCTCAAATTCATGTGTTTGAAATGAAAAATGCCAAAAAGTGGGAATTCATTAATTTAGTGTTCTGTCCAGCAATGAACCCAAACAAACCACAAAGTAGGACTACGGAGAAGAAAACAGGTATTATACATAGGAGAGGTGGCAAGAATACACAGAAGAACTGTACAAAAAAGATCTTCATGACCCAGATAATCACGATGGTGTGATCACTCATCTAGAGCCAGACATCCTGGAATGTGAAGTCAAGTGGGCCTTAGAAAGCATCACTACGAACAAAGCTAGTGGAGGTGATGGAATTCTAGTTGAGCTATTTCAAATCCTGAAAGATGATGCTGTGAAAGTGCTGCACTCAATATGCCAGCAAATTTAGAAAACTCAGCAGTGGCCACAGGACTGGAAAAGGTCACTTTTCATTCCAATCCCAAAGAAAGGCAATGCCAAAGAATGCTCAAACTACTGCACAATTGCACTCATCTCACATGCTAGTAAAGTAATGCTCAAAATTCTCCAAGCCAGGCTTCAGCAATATGTGAACCATGAACTCCCTGACATTCAAGCTGGTTTTAGAAAAGGCAGAGGAACCAGAGATCAAATTGACAACATCCGCTGGATCATGGAAAAAGCAAAAGAATTCCAGAAAAACATCTATTTCTGCTTTATTGACTATGCCAAAGCCTTTGACTGTGTGGATCACAATAAACTGTGGAGAATCCTGAAAGAGATGGGAATACCAGACCACCTGACCTGCCTCTTGAGAAATCTGTATGCAGGTCAGGAAGCAATAGTTAGAACTGTACATGGAACAACAGACTGGTTCCAAATAGGAAAAGGTGTACGTCAAGGCTGTATATTGTCACCCTGCTTATTTAACTTATATGCAGAGTACATCATGAGAAACGCTGGACTGGAGGAAGCACAAGCTGGAATCAAGATTGCCGGGAGAAATATCAATAACCTCAGATATGCAGATGACACCACCCTTATGGCAAAAAGTGAAGAGGAGCTAAAAAGCCTCTTGATGAAAGTGAAAGAGGAGAGTGAAAAAGTTGGCTTAAAGCTCAACATTCAGAAAATGAAGATCATGGCATCTGGTCCGATCACTTCATGGGAAATAGATGGGGAAACATGGAAACAGTGTCAGACTTTATTTTTTTGGGCTCCAAAATCACCACAGATGGTGACTGCAACCATGAAATTAAAAGACGCTTACTCCTTGGAAGAAAAGTTATGACCAACCTAGATAGCATATTCAAAAGCAGAGACATTACTTTGCCGACTAAGGTCCGTCTAGTCACGGCTATGGTTTTTCCTGTGGTCATGTGTGGATGTGAGAGTTGGACTGTGTAGAAGGCTGAGTGCTGAAGAATTGATGCTTTTGAACTGTGGTGTTGGAGAAGACTCTTGAGAGTCCCTTGGACTGCAAGGAGATCCAACCAGTCCATTCTGAAGGAGATCAACCCTGGGATTTCTTTGGAGGGAATGATGCTGAAGCTGAAACTCCAGTACTTTGGCCCCCTCATGCGAAGAGTTGACTCATTGGAAAAAACTCTGATGCTGGGAAGGATTGGGGGCAGTAGCAGAAAGGGACGACCGAGGATGAGATGGCTGGATGGCATCACAGACTCGATGGGCAGGAGTCTGAGTGAACTCCGGGAGATGGTGATGAAGAGGGAGGCCTGGCGTGCTGCGATTCATAGGGTCGCAAAGAGTCGGACATGACTGAGCGACTGAACTGAACTGATACATAGAAATTTATAAAACAGAGATCAATATACAATAGAATTAACAAAGGCAGAATGTAGTCCTTTGGAAATACTTAGAAGTCTGTAAACTCTCAAAAGTATGATGATTCAAAAAAGAGAAAAGGCAGATTACCATTATCAGAAATCATTGGCACATCACACATATCTAATAGAGGTATTTAAAAATAAGAGAATGCTGTAGACAACTATACATGATTAAATTTAAAATTTTAGATGTAATGTACAAATTTACTGAGAAACACAGTTTACCCAACCTGGTACAGGAAAAAACCCCGATGTTCTGTGGGGAGGGAAATTGTATATACATATACAATCATCTATTTCTGTTAAAATGAATACATAATTTAAAATACTCTAAGAAAATTTCAGGATAAAATAGCCTCTTTACTGCATTCTTCTTAATACTTAAGGAAGCAGCAACAAAAACCATACACAAACTTTTCCAAAGTCAGGGGGAGAAATGAATGAGATCGTTTGTTTCATGAGGCCAGAATAATCATGATATCAAAATATGACCAGACATTACAAGAAAGAAACTTATAGGCCACTCTGAACATGGAAACCAACAAAAATCTTAACAAGACAGTAACAAATCCAGTGATATTTGAAAACAATTATACATCAAAAGTTGGTTTTATTTCAAAGAATCAAAATTGTCTTAACATATGATCTGTCAATATTCCCCACATTAACAGAATATAGGAGAAAAATATATTTTCAGATATAGAATTTTATAAAATTCAACACCTGGTGAAATCTCTGAACAAACCAGAGATAAAAGGAAACTTGTTTAATCTGATAAAAAGCATCAAAATAGCAACATCTGTAATTTCATGCTTGATTAAAAGGCAGGTTATGAATTGATATAGCCACTATGGAAAGAGTATGGAGGTTCCTTAAAAAACTAAAAAGAGAACTACCATAGGACCCGACAATCCCACTCCTGGGCATATACCTGGAGAAAACCATCATTCAAAAAGAGACATGCACCCCAGTGTTCATTGCAGCACTATTGACAATCGTGAGGACCTGGAAACAACCTAAATGTCCACTGACATTTATCCAATGAATGGATAAAGATGTGCTACATATAAGCAATGGAATATTACTCAGCCATTAAAAGGAATGAAATTGGGCCATTTGTAGAGATGGACCTAGAGACTGTCATACAAGATGAAGTAAGGCAGAAAGAGGAAACAAATACCATAATAGCATATATGTGGAATCTACAAAAATGGCACTTATTTATGTAAAACCAAGTACCAAAAAAAGGTTAAAAATCTTTAAAAACTAAAATAAAATATAAAATATTGAGAGAAATGATGGTTACAAAACCAAGTGACAGCAGAGAAACATAATAAAACACTATCAGATTCTGTGTGTGCATGTGTGCTCAAATGGATTTTCCAGAATCATCCTTTAATAGTCTAAAAGACTCTGCAGGTGGTGTTCCCAGATAGCTACTGCTCTTCTCTACTGGGAACTCTGAGAGCAAGGGTAAGTACTGTCTCCAACAAAACCTTAGCTAACCCTAGAGACAATGTATGTGCAATGCAGCCATTTTTTTTAATGCAGCCATTTTTAAGCCTAACTCTACCATTCCTCCTTTCATTACAAAAATTTGTAAAGTAATTAACCTCCAATTCAAATAAATAAATTAAAAAAAAAGATAGCTGATAAACTATGTCCTTTCCCATCAATTCTTCTAGGTTTACAGGGGCCTCAATGCATCCTAAAAATTAATGTTAACCATTTGAGTTATTGCAGGTGTTATTTTCAAACTCCAGCAAGTTTATATTCATATGGCAGACTGAAAGATGTTAGGATTTCACGTAGCATCTCTCCATGTTCTGTGCATGTTCTCCCACATTTCTCTCTCTCTCTTTCCTGTTAGCTGAAGCTGGTCTGGTCTCTTTTTGCCAATTCCTTCCCCTATTCCCTCATAACTGCTGTCCTAAAGTCTAAGGATAATTACAAAATAGCTATAAAGAGAAAAATTATAGATGAGCCATCTTCAGGAATGAGTTTGAATGATGATGACTTTTGCTAGATGGAAGAAAGTTCTGATATTAGTACTACTGCCCATGAACTCTATGACATCTTAGTTTTCATTTTTGAAACTGCTTAATGAGGCAACAGATACAAAGTTTCAACAGAGGACAGGTACAGCTGTTGATGGGACTGCAAACTGGTACAGCCACAATGGAAAGCAGTATTGTGTTTCCTCCAAAAGTTAAAAATAGGACTACAGCATGCTCCAGAAATCTCACTTCTGGGTATATATCCAAAAGAATTTTGATCAGATTCATTGCACCATTATTTACAATAGCCAAGTGGTGAAAACAACCTAAATGTTCATCAATAAATGAATGGATAAAGAAAATATGGTGTACACATACAATGGAATATTATTCAACATTTCTAAAAGAAAATGCTACCATTTGTGATATCATGGATAGTCCTGGAAGACATTACACCAAGTGAAATAAGACAGACACAGAAGGACAAATACTGCATGGTTCCAATTATATGAGGAATCTAAAAAAACATCATCAAATTCACAGAGAAGAGACTGATGGTTGTGTGAATGAGCAAGACCCTATGAGACTTTCCCAGAATAGACTCCTTTCCATGTCCTCTGCCTGCCTTTTGTTTGCAGAAAAATTTTAGTCATCAAATAAAATTTAATCTGAAAAGTTAGAAAATGGAGAAAGAAAGGAAAAGAGTCAAGTAAGACAAAATAATAATTATTTAGCTATTAAACAAAGTCAAGGACCTGTAGTTCTTCCCCAGGGACTATAGATACTATTCTGAGCCACGTCCTTCCAGCCACTCTGCAGATACTGAAACCCCCACCAGGTAGAATACCTTAATGGTTTGCTGTCCGCAAACACATAGACCCAGACGGGTGGAAACTAGGAGGTTGATGTTGACTCCTGACTACCTCACCAGCAGCCAATCAGAAGAATGTCCATGAGCTGATCACACCCAGTTCCTTGAACATAGACTTACTACCTGATCCAGGGCAGGACTCACATTCTTGAGCACATTAGCCTACTGTGACCCTCTTTGCCTGGCAGAGTAATAAAGCTGTTTCTTTCTACTTCACCCAAAACTGTCTCCAAGATTTAATCTGCCAGTGGTGTACATAGGCTGAATTTCAATAACCGTTGCCAGAGGCTGAAAGGAGGGGCAAAAGGAAGAAGCTACTATTTAATAGGTATAACCTTTTAGTGATACAAGAGAAATAAGTCTAGCAATCTGCTGTCCAAAACAGTGCATATATATAGTTAACAGTATCATGTTGTGGACTTAAAATTGTGTTAAAAGGGTAGACCTCATGTTTAGTGTTTGTAAGAATACTTTTTCTGGTAACAGAGCCAACAGCTGTCAGATTAAATAAGCAACTAAAAAGACACAATGGATATCAAAAGCTGCATTTCAACTTGCTAAAATCAGGGAAAATAGCTCACCCTCCAAATTGCTGTATTTTCAAACGTGAAAGTCCATTAGGTTTGGCTATCATGAATTTCAAAGTCAAATAAAGGTAGATGTGAATTTCCTTGAACAGATTGTTGTGGTAGAATTATTCCTCTAGACTACAGTTCAGGTGTTAGCAGAGGGCTGACTCTTGTTGGGAAAAAAAAAAAAAGAGAGAGAGAGAGCTTGTGCAGAAAGTCAGTCATTGTCACTGCAGTCTGCTCATCCATGTCACCTTCACTGAGCCACTGAAGTCACTGATGAAAAGTGTTGACCTCAAATTATTCCTCTGTTCCTAAATGTAATTAGGACCACAGGAGGAAAAATTTTGGTAGTTATTTAATAGCTACCTTTTCTTGTGAAGCCGTTTCGAGTTAAGAATGCTTCACTTGTGAATGTAAACTACAACAGAAAATAGCTACATTTTACTAAGTGCTTGCTCTGTGATGGACACTTCTGCACAATTGGATGTGCACTACTTCATTAACTGTTGTTTTCTGTTTTCAATTTATTGTCCTTCCACTTTTACTGAGATGTATTTGACATACAGTAGTAGAGAAGTTCAAGGTGTACAGCATAACAATTTGTAACCACAGAAGGCCAGTTCGAAACTCTCCCTACCCTGTTTCGAACAAGATACTGAGTGGTTTTCAGGGAAAATAGAACAAAACTGGAAGTCATGAAGCCAAGGCAGGTACAGAGGAGATAATTATGACCTCAAATAACACAAAGATCCATTTCAGAAAGAAAGGGTCCACTGTCCAAGAAGATCACATGCTGAAGCCCCCTTCCCCCCTTATTTTACCATAAATGGCCAGGTTCCAAAGCCTTCCAATTGAAATTTACACTACAGCACTTCCAAATATTATACTTATCCTCCCCTACTCATAGAAGACTGATGGAGATCCGCCATCAGGGAAACTCATTACAGCCCTGCCCTCCTGACTCCTTGGTGGTGGACCTTGCAATAAAACTTTTTCTGTTCTCAAAAGCAGGCACCATAGTATTGACTTCTATGCACATTGGGCAGAAATCTCTTTGCTCGGTAACACATATGTCATGAAATTAATATCACAATAAGCTTACTGAACATCCATTATCTCAGATAGATACAGAAATATTTTTCCTTGTGATGAAAATTCTTAGGATTTCTTTTATTAACTTTCATATGTAATATGCGTCCTCCACATTTATATAAACCATCCTCCAAATATAAAGAGTTGGACATGATTGAGCAACTGAGCATGCATAAAGTGTTGGTTTCACATAATTAGGTGAATTTCATTTGATAGAGGCATGAAAATAAGATTAGAAGTATCATGAAACACTGCCTAAAATATTGAGACTACTTTATGAAACATAACCATATCTTTAATTGTATATATTGCCTTCAGCCTTAGTTGTATATTTATTTGTTGATTTTCCATCTTCTTCACAAACATCTAAGGCTTCAAAAAAGAAAAAAATCCCTGCTCTCCAAAGTTTCTCCATCAATTTGAACACAAACTAGCACGTGGTAAATGTAAACTACCTGGTGAATGAATGGCTTAATCATGAGATAGCATATTTGCTCTTATTTCCTTAATATTTTTCTTCAAAAGTATCTTCTCTCCTTTTATGTATAGTTTGAAAACAATTTTTACTGAAATATAGTTGATGTACCTTAATTTGTATTTTAATTTGCATCAGATGTAACATTTAACAGTTTTCCCCCTGTTTCTATCACAGATATTTGTAGGCTATGAAAGTTCTTTAAATTTCAGACTCATTTCCTGAATCCTAATATAGGACATATTTTTCATCTTAAAAAATTGTGAAATACATGTAGTAAAGGCACAAAGTAGAAGCCTGTAGCAGGAAGTGGAGAAGCGTTTTGTGAAGGTCAAGTCTAGGTTCTCCGGGAAACTATCAATAGATTATGAGGAGACCACAAGGAAAGCTCCTTGAAGATGGAGCGCCTGTCTTTGCTTCCAGACATCCATTGGTTGGCTCCATTGGACACACCATGTAATTGTAGCAAGGTGAGTCTTACTCTGTGACCTCTGAGCTTTTCCAGTCTGTGTACTTGCCATGATTTTCCTGTTACCAAATAGCTAAGAGTTTGGGAGACTCTCCCAGGTACTGAGCTATAAGGCAAGATCGAAGATCTCCCAGGCGGCCAGCCCTGATAACACAGGTGTTAAGAATTAACTTCCAGTGCCTAGAAAGCCTACCTTGTGGGGAGAGAGGGGGTGACACTTGTCAAGTGTCAGTAATTAGGGAATGCCATTGCTGCAGTGTTTGTGATGGCCATCTGGACTGTCTCTGACCTTTCTCTTCAAGATAAGAGTCAGCAGAGGCACAGCCACTAGGTGCTTTAAAAACATATTTTCACCATACCTTGTTGACCACACACCTATGCTATTATTAGGTTGTTAAAAAAAATGATAAGGAGTGGAAAATGTTCTCCTACCTTGCCTAGCAGGAACAGAATTCTAAACAGAAATGCCTGGTGGGTTTCAAGGTGACATGCCGTTTTCCATCATCTCTTTCCTGGTGCACTATTTGCACCTAGGTAGTCACCAAAGCAATGTAATTAAAGCATTAAGGTGTCCTTTCATTACTTCACCTTTTAGGATCCAATTTATCTAGCAGGTTGTGTTTGTATTTGTTTTTTTTTTTTTTCTTTCCCTAAGCCAGTCATTTGAAGCTCAGATCTTTGCAACTCTCAGAACAGATGGCACAGCCATATTAGCAGTGACACTATATATACACACCAAGTGAACTAGTGCTATTATCCAGTTAAGTGGCTGTCAGCATTTCCATTACAAACCCCAGCTTTCAAGGGTCTATAATTCAGATACTTTAAATAACATCTGGCTGAAACTTGGTGCACAGAAATGATGAGTGTTGAGTAAAAATTAGTATAATTTTGTGAATGCCTGAATACTTCTGAAAGACTCAGCTAGATCAATAGAATCTTTTTTAAGCAATGACTTCCACTTATCAGTATATTTGGAGATTTTCAGCACATGACATTAATTTATCCAGTCATTCATTCAGCAAATATTTATTTCCCATTTCCCATGTGCCAGGCCCTTTTCTAAGTGGTGGAGATCCTCTGGAGAATAAGCGGACAGAGTTCCCTCTCCCTATAGGGCTTTTATATTCATCAAGAAATTGAACATCAGCAAATAAAATAGACATACAAATAAATCTCAAGCCAGTATGTACAGCTAGGGATTAGAGTGTGTTTCATAAAGTATTATCAGTATTTTAAATAGTATACCTTGATCCTTCTAATCTTCTTTTCATTCCACTGTCAAAAAGGAGTAACATTTTCTTTGATATTTATATTGTCTCAGTCAATCATAGTTAACAAGAATAAATGCAAAGCACATCCTAAAAGGATTTTAGAACCCATGGTAGAACAAACTTTTTCTCACGTGACATCACAGATTTTCAATGGAGCAAAAGATATTAAAAAAAAACATAGAAACTGAGCTTTTCAAAAAAATCATGTTAGTTTTAAGATAACTACTATGTAACAGCTGGAGGAGGAAAGGGTACCCAGGTTTTGTAGGGCTTCAGGGTTACACAATTTTGGGAGTCCCCTTTTATGAAATTGAATCTCCAGTAACAAATACAAACTGTATTATAAAAATTATTTACAATAGGAAAGGGAATACAAAGTTACAAATTGAAGAAAGCACCCACATAGGCCAACATCAAAAAACCTAGGGCCTATAGAGAAACTCTTGTATGTGCCAGTCTCCAAAGCATTATTACCTTTACAACCTTCACAGTAAGTTGGTCTCAGAGCGGAAGAATCCCCTAAGCCAATATGGTGATTTGACACCAACCTTACTACCAAAGAATCTCAAAAGCAGCTGCAGGTTTGAAAGAAAATAGAAGACATGCTGAATACCAACTGAATTATAATAAATGAGAAGCAAATATTTAAGTAACACAAAAGAAACCAGAAATTTCACTATTAAACTTCTGCCTGGTGCCCCCCAAATTTGTTTTCCTTTAAAACCACATAACATTGTCTGAAAACATCTATTTTCAAGGCTAGAGTACTGCTTTCTCTCTATGTGATAAATTAGTTTCATGTAGCAAAAATTGTCCGGAGAAGGCAATGGCACCCCACTCCAGTACTCTGGCCTGGAAAATCCCGTGGATGGAGGAGCCTGGTGGGCTGCAGTCCATGGGGTCGTGAAGAGTCGGACACGACTTCACTTTGACTTTTCACTTTCATGCATTGGAGAAGGAAATGTCAACCCACTCCAGTGTTCTTGCCTGGAGAATCCCAGGGACAGGGGAGCCTGGTGGGCTGCCATCTATGGGGTTGCACAGAGTCGGACACGACTGAAGTAACTTAGAAGCAGCAGCAGAAATCGTCAATTCCAGCAATTGTGACTGCTGAACACCTAACAGAGGAATAATATGGCCATGTTTCATCTTGGTGAAAAAGAGCGTTATAATAAGATGAAGGTCACCTGCAAATGTCCAGTGAGTGATCATGGGTGGTCCACAAATCTTACTTGATAAGGAAAAAGGATATAGACAAAAGAGAGTAGGGTTGCTAGACAGTTTTGGGTCAAACCCAAATTTTCACACATATTAGATAAGAGTCCTGAGGTAAATTAATTTCTCAGTCTCAGCTGTGATAACAATATCTCCATTGTAAGCATATTTCCAAGCTTAAGTCCCTTGGACTGTAAGGAAACCAAACCAGTCAATCCTATAGAAAATCAACCCTGAATATTCACTGGAAGGACTTATGCTGAAGCTAAAGCTCCAATACTTTGGCCAGTTGATGCGGACAGCTGACTCATTGTAAAAGGCCCTGATGCTGGGAAAGACTGAGCAGGAGGAGAAGAGGGCAACAGAGGATGAGATGGTTGGATGGCATCACCGACTCAATGGACATGAGTTTGAGCAAACTCCAGAAGATAGTGAAGGACAGGGAAGCCTAGCATGCTGCAGTCCATGAGTTGGACAACAACAAATGACACGCCTCTGCTGAGAGAACCAAGCACAGAGGAGACAGTCACTAGCTTCACCTCCATCTGCACTTATAAGTAGTACTGACTGATGAATATGTGTAGTAAACCAACATATGCTGTCTATAACCCAGATATTTTCTCTGGTAACTCACAAGTGGTGTTTATAGGAGGGTAGCTGCTTTCCAATGCTGTGTTAAAGCTGATTCTTTCTCTTCACAATCTTCTTTCTTGTAGTGTCTTCATCAGGTGATGTCTGCTATGACTCTCTCTCTCAGCACTGAATGATAACGTCTTTTATTTTAAGAGCTTCCAGGAACTTACTCTGTTCTCCTCTTTTAGAAAAATAAAAGTGGCCATTTCTGTGCATTACAGGATTCTTTCTTTATCAGGCATAATATTTCTATAGGTAAAATGATCACAGTTTCTTTGTTCAAAGATATCCCATTAGCCAGCCAATTACGTGGGTGATCTGTTAGTCTCCTTTACAGCCCAAATGCTCCCTGCTCTCCAATTCATATGAACCTTTAAGAACGCCATATGTTCAAATTGCTTCACTCTGTACTTAGCCCCTTTCCTCCCATTATCCCCATCTGTGTAACTGCATGCTTTAGGGAATGGATACTTGACTTTTCATCAGTTTTAAATCCAAGTTACTGCCTGGTTTATTTACATGTGCTTTCTTTAATTGCTTTCTTTGGATATTTAACTTGTTTTGTGTTTACTTGACTAAAAATCTTGGTTAAAATAGTCTGTTCTGTGAAAATGTGGAAAGTTTCCAAGTTGCCCATCTTATTCCTACTTTGAACTTCTAAGGACAAGACCATTTAATTCTCAATATGGTTGATGAAACACATCCTGTCTTTATTCCTGCATATTGCAGAATAGTTCTGAATCTACATTTCCTACAATTATCTCATCTACTTTTTATTCATGCCACTTAGCCTAGCTGAAAAGACCTCAAGTCTTTAATTAATTAAATGTCATTTACAATGATGTCATTTAAAGTCAAATAATACCTATATGACTGTTGCTGGGGTGTTACCAAATGATGCCACCATTATTATTATTATTTGAAAGGTTATAATACAACTGGAGACTATTTGATTGACTTGATATTTTCATTAATATCAGCACTGTTTCAGTATTTGCTTTAAGATTGATTCTGTCTCTTTAAATGGAAACAACCACATCATATTTCTGTACCCCTGCTGAACTGGATAGTACATGGTAAGGATAGAATTATTTAGATGGTTATATTTCTTTGGATCAAAATTGTATTTTTCCTGAAGGGTTTTCTGAAATCTGGCAGAACTTTTTGCCATTGTTCTGCAATGGAGGCAATTTAATAGAAGGCTTTGTCCCCTGTCCCTGCTTTATGAAGGGAATAAGTGATCTCATGAACAATATTGGATTATCCTTCTGCAGCATGTAATAACACTACACAGCTTTCGGGGCCAAGCTTCCACTTAGAGGCAAAGGTTTTGTTATGTACTTCAGGTACCATATTTCTAAGAGCAGAATATAGCAGACTTCAGAAAGGCATTCTAAAATCCAACACAGACTTCACCCTAATTTATGAGTCCCTTTATCACTGGACAGATGTGAGTTTCATACAAGAAGTATTGTTTTACCCATGCTTCTGAAATTGGAGCTCCATAGACACAACACAGAGATCTGCCAAGTGACCACAAAGCCCAAAACTAAGTATAATGCCTCTACTGTGAATGTTGATGCTACATGAAATCTTCGGGGGGGGGGGGAATCAAATCATTTAACTGTGAATAATTTATTTCAAATTAACATCTATGACTGACACAGCAGTGTAAAGCAACTTTACTCCAAAAAATAAAAAATAAAAAAAAAATGAAAAACCCTATGGATCTATTATTGAAGAGAATATAAAGTCTTTATGACTAGACATGAGACTGCAAAAATATTCCCATCTGGTGGTGGGTTCCTATGTGTAATGTTATGTTGTTGCAGATGGAACATGGCCATTCTCTGCTGCCTCTAGTGTCACCTTCGCAGAAAAGCTTACTGAAGCATATAACCTTACCTAATGTGTGAATCAGAGAAGGCAATGGCACCCCCCTCCAGTACTCTTCCCTGGAAAATCCCATGGCTGGAGGAGCCTGGTAGGCTGCAGTCCATGGGGTCGCTAAGAGATGGACATGACTGAGTGACTTCACTTTCACTTTTCACTTTCATGCATTGGAAAAGGAAATGGCAATGCACTAATGTGTTCTTGCCTGGAGAATCTCATGGATGGGGGAGCCTGATAGGCTGCCATCTATGGGGTTGCACAGAGTTGGACATGACTGAAGTGACTTAGCAGCAGCAGCAGCAATGTGTGGATCACAATAAACTGTGGAAAATTCTGAAAGAGATGGGAATACCAGACACCTAATCTGCCTCTTGAGAAACCTATATGCAGGTCAGGAAGCAACAGTTAGAACTGGACATGGAACTATAGACTGGTTCCAAATAGGAAAAGGAGTACGTCAAGGCTGTATATTGTCACCCTGCTTATTTAACTTATATGCAGAGTACATCATGAGAAATGCTGAGCTGGAAGAAGCACAAGCTGGAATCAAGATTGCCAGGAGAAATATCAATAACCTCAGATATGCAGATGACACCACCCTTATGGCAGAAAGTGAAGAGGAACTACAAAGCCTCTTGATGAAAGTGAAAGAGGAGAGTGAAAAAGTTGGCTTAAAGCTCAACATTCAGAAAACGAAGATCACGGCATCTGGTCCCATCACTTCATGGGAAATAGATGGGGAGACAGTGGAAACAGTGTCAGACTTTATTTTTGGGGGCTCCAAAATCACTGCAGATGGTGATTGCAGCCATGAAATTAAAAGATGCTTACTCCTTAGAAGGAAAGTTATGACCAACCTAGACAGCATTGTCAAAAGCAGAGACATTACTTTGCCAACAAAGGTCCATCTAGTCAAGGCTATGGTTTTTCCAGTGATCATGTATGGATGCAAGAGTTGGACTGTGAAGAAAGCTGAGCGCCGAAGAATTGATGCTTTTGAACTGTGGTGTTGGAGAAGACTCTTGAGAGTCCCTTGGACTGCAAGGAGATCTAACCAGTCTATTCTAAATGATATCAGTCCTGGGTGTTCATTGGAAGGAATGATGCTGAAGCTGAAACTCCTATACTTTGGCCACCTCATGTGAAGAGTTGACTCATTGGAAAAGACTCTGATGCTGGGAGGGATTGGGGGCAGGAGGAGAACGGGACAACAGAGGATGAGATGGCTGGATGGCATCACTGGCTCAATGGACATGAATTTGGGTAAACTCCAGGAGTTGGTGATGGACAGGGAGGCCTGGCGTGCTGCGATTCACGGGGTTGCAAAGAGTCGGACACGACTGAGCGACTGAACTGAACTGAACTGAACAGACATTATGTTGGAGAAGGCAATGGCACCCCACTCCAGTACTCTTGCCTGGAAAATCCCATGGATGGAGGAGCCTGGTAGGCTGCAGTCCATGGGGTCGTGGAGAATCGGACATGACTGAGCGACTTCACTTTGACTTTTCACTTTCATGCATTGGAGAAGGAAATGGCAACCCACTCCAGTGTCCTTGCCTGGAAAATCCTAGGGACAGGGGAGCCTGGTGGGCTGCCGTCTATGGGGTCGCACAGAGTTGGACACAACTGAAGCGACTTAGCAGCAGCAGCAACAGACATTATGCAGTGCCTCCATATCAAATTTCCACCACAGAGTTTGCCATTAAAGGGCAGTGATTGTGACACAGACATATTAAGGGAAAATATCATTTATTCAGGGATATTTGGGGCTTCCCTTGGCTCAGATGGTAAAGAATCTGCCTGCAATGTGGGAGACCTGGGTTCAACCCCTGGGTTGTTGAGAGCCCCTGGAGAAGTGAAAGGCAACCCACTCCAGTATTCTTGCCTGGAGAATCCCATGGAGAGAGGAGCCTGACAGGCTACAGTCCATGGGGTCACAAAGAGTCGGACACAACTGACAGACTAAGCACACAGCACAGTTCCCTCTATGGGCTTCCCAGGTGCACAGTTTTCCAGATGCTAAAAACCGTGAGCAAATGGAAGAAATTAACTCCCTGATGATCATGAGCACATAGCCCACACCAGGCCTTTAAGAATGCTTTTCTAAAACTTTGGGGAGTTGGAGGTTGGGGGGCTGGGGTGGGCATAAGCCACTCGTCTCCTTGCATGGCTTTGCCATAAGCGTTTCTCTGCTCCAAAGTCCAATGTTTTGGTATTATTTGGCCTCCTTTTGCTTTGGGCACACCAACTTGTGTCAGCTAGCAATTACACAACAATTCGCGTTCATTACAACCCCAGTCAATGGAAATTAATGATAATTTGACTATGCCGTACTGAACTCAGCCAGTCTTCTACAATACTTACCCAGAGAGTAAAATTACCATGCAAGATTTCAGTATGACTAACTCATGTGAGGGAAGAAACGCCATTGACATTTCACTGCCAAAATGTCAAATAAGAAGCACATGCTAATTACACGATTAATTTGGTTCAATTATTATTTAGCAATAACCTCAAATTTTTCATCTTATGTGTGTAAGCTACAGATGTTAGACTGCATTCATAGAAGTGGTTATTTGTATTAAACTTTTCTTTAATTCACAGCTCCATCTTCTAATTTGTCTAAAATATAGAAATCACATATATCAAAATACTCTGATATCTAAATCCAGACACAAGAGATTTGTACTCATCTGTATCTAGTATTACTATTTTTATAGTCTCTTAGACTGACCATGAAATTGTAGCTTCCCATTGTCTGGGTGACCCTTATGTATAATTCTGACTAACAAGAGAAATGTAGACAGAAACAAGCAAAACGGAATGTATTTGATGGGTGCTTTTGGCATCAGTCCACTCACACTATTTTCATTCTCTCTCCTCTTTCTATTCTTTCCCTCCATCCACTTTAAAAGTAAAATAACTTTAAAGATACACACTGCTAAAAAATAATGAATAACTGAATAAAATGATCAACAATTAAGGCACTTATGGAAAAAAATAAGCTTAATCTTCTCTGGATTAGCAGGTCAAAATATAATTGCAAGATTTCTATAGGGGGAGCTGCTGCACTGCTAAACACTGAAGACCCAGCCTCTGGCTAGATAACTGTAATTTAAAGCCTACTTTACATAAACAGAAAAGAAACACTAAGGACTTATTAACATGTAATTGCAGAACACTTTTTTTTCTTTCTTCACAATGTCACAGATGTCAACTGAATGTGTGTAAGGAAGTTGATACTACACTCTGTTGGTAAAACACAGTATTTTTTTGTTTTGTATTTGGAAGAACATAGACCAGGTGACAAGGCAATGTATTAAATGTGGGCTGTATAATATACAGAAAGGTAACTTTACAAAAGAATAAAATAATACAACTTGAGAAAAGTGGGGGATAAAGAATTGACCCCTTCCAGCCCCTAATTCTTTTGCACTAATAGCAAGGGGAAATGTCATAATATAATACAAATTTTAATATGTTTATGTCAGAACTTAATGACTGATACTTGGAAATGTGGTTCTGTAACAAAGGAATGAATCAACATGGATGACAGACAGGAAATAATTAAGATGAGATTTGTGAACTCTTTTTTCGTATGTCACAAAAGCACCAAGCTGTAACTCGCTAAATTTAATTAAATTCTAATGGAAACCTCAGTGTCTTTATATTTCTGACTCTTAGCTAAGGGTTATGAATACTAATTATTTTCAGCTATTGTTTTCAAGAGAATCTCACAATTTAGGTTAAAGTATAAATCAGCTATTGGTAAAGAAATACTTAAAATATTAGATGACTATAATGTTATTGATGAGCAGAAATGTGATGATTTGAGGTGAAGTTCCTAAGGTTATAGAAAATATTAGTCAATAAAGACATTAAAATCCAGTAAAGTTGTGTTTTAGCAATAGAATTATAGCTTTTGTAAAATTGAGCATGTAAATGAAAAATATGGTATCTTAATGGTGAAATTTATGGAAATTGCTTTGTTATTTGCTTTCCCAATTTACCCAAAGAATTGTAAATTTCTTCCTAGATTTCTTATTTGAATTCAGGAAAAGTATTTAATTTTATGACCATGTTTTTAGATAATAAAGTTAGTTACATTATAAAAGTTTAAATATTTATAATGCTTTATACCTGGTTGATTTATACAGAAGTTGAACAGACCATTTACAATACTTCTCTGAAGCTTTATTTTCCCTTTTATAGTCACTAAATTCAATGCTTGAATCAAGGTCATAAATTACATAAATTATTAGTTAGTACAGTTACTATAGTTCTTTTCACATGCTCAGATCTTAATCATAATGTTTATAAGGTATAAACTGACAAAGTGAAGGAGTTATGAGTTTTTAATATGTAACCTCAGCCAGTTTTTAGTAATTATTCTAAAATGTACTAATATGATAGAGAACAATAAATTTGCATGTTTTTAGCAATGGTGCAGCATAATTCTTAACAATCTGAAATGATATATACTCAAAGTTTGTGACAAAAAGATTATCATAGAAATGAAAAAAAAATTTTATATTTTTCACAGGCTCAGAGTTTTACTGATATCAAAAAAATCTCACTGATATTATTTCTCTGAAACGGGGATGTATGAAAAGAACTAGTGAAAGTTTGTAGGATAAAATGATTATTTTCATCTACAAGGCTGTTTTGTACTTTCTTTCATCTTAGGACTTTCAAAGTCTTTAGTATGTGAACTGACTGAATAAATCATGTATGTATTCAATGTGATTTGAAATAAAAGAAGAAAGTGAAATCTGGGGATAATCAATTAGTTAATTTGAAAAGTAATATTGTTAATTAATTTAACAAACATTCACTGAGCTGTATGCCTGGCACTGTAACAATCCTTTGAAATGAATTATCCAGTGAAATATGTGCTTGTCCTCAGGAGATAAGTCCTAATACATATGAAAACTAAATATCTGGATAGGGAGAAAAGACAGAGATAAACGTCATGGAATTGTATTTAAACAGATAGGTAACTCTGAAATCCTGGCAGAGAGACAAGGAAAAGGAAAGAAAGGAGTTCAGAGGAAACTTCTCAAAGGTAGTATAGACTGAGATATGGTATATAAGCACAAATATAAGCTAATTTCCCATCACTCCAATGAGACACACATGCACATGCATAATTCATATGCAACTATTTCAGCCAATTTAAATATAAAATCTGAGGGTGATATAGAGGAAAAGGTCAAATATCTCTTTATAATCTCTGATTAATTCAGCTACCTATATTTAAATCTCATAATATAAATATTAAGTTGGCCAAAATGTTTGTTCGGCCAATGAACTTTTTGGCCAAATCAATAGGATTTTAAAATATTTCTTTATGCTACTCACATTTAATGAAATACTTTTCTTAAGACACTTCAAAGCCCACTCCAACATCAATGTCCTCCCATTACCTTGGTCCCTTTTCTGTATCCCCTAACACAGTGTTCTAGAACACATACTACTTCAGTCTAAGTTATTTGAGAGACAGTGCCTTTTTGATTGTGTATTTGGTATTCTTAATGGAAATGTTAAGTCATGAATGTCTGTTTGCCTATCATAGGAAATTAAAAAATTAACTATCCTTTTGATGTAATTTGTGATCACCGCAAAATAACTCCTGATAATTCTTAGGTAATCTTGAAATGGCTTGTTTTCAGTGGTATCTGACAATTAAAATATTGATGTATGAGATAACTGCTTTCTATTTTTTTTCTGAGGGTGGGGAGCACTGCTAAATTAGTATTTCTGAGATTTAAGTACTCCTTAAAAGTACTCACAGTGTGAAAGTCTAGGGTGATATTAATTTCAGCTTTCTGGAAATTTTATTTGCTAGTATGCAGTGTGAATTTATAGAGGGAAATGTAATAAGTGACATTTCTCTTTTAAAAAGTATATAACTTTAAAAAAAAATTTTTATTTTATTTTCATGGAGCATTTTATGAGAGTCAGGCTCTGTGGCACATGTTACAAAAAAGAAAGCTGTACTTTATTACATGTGATACAGATTAGGGACTCCAAAGATTGTTAAGTATAAAGTGTGTGGTGACAGGATATAAAACTGGAAAGGTGCTGGGGGCTCTTGCTATGAATGTGAAATGCTGTGGAGCTGGTATTTAGGTACAAGAGGCAGTGGGGGTGGGGCTGGGAAGAGGTAGATGGTAACTCTAGAAACCACTGCATGTGGTCATGTTCAAACAAATATTTAGGAGTTATACAGGATTGGGTTGGACAATCACCTGGAAACATGAGTCTAAATCTATCAAGTTTGAATCCACTGTCAACATTCTACCCTGAAACAATATGTGGTTTTTTGCACACGTCAGCAGAATGCCTTGCTTTTTAAATAGTCACACAATGCAATTGCCATTCTGTAATTGCAGATGAAGCCATTAGCTACACAGTGGCATTCTGTGATTTTTTTTGTTGTTGTTGTTAAGTATATATACATTCTAATATAGATTGCTGGCTTTTAAAAAACTGCATTTCCTTGAATTTTGGAAGGACTAACGTGAACTTCAAAGGAGTTCTCCCAGCTACATTTGCTTAAGAAGATGAAGTCAATGTTCTGTCCATGAATGCAGAGTTGCAGTATGGAATAGTGCTTGAATGGGAAGAAAGAGGAATTAGACTGGCTTTTCATCTGCTCAAGTTCTGAGAATGTATAAACTATTAGCAGGACCTAATTCTTTCCCTTTGACTCATGTTATTTTCTCACATACTCTAATTTCTTCTATTCATTTTTCAAATCCAAAGGAGTGGTGAGTGGGAATAAGGCATCACATCTAACTACTCCAGAACTCAAAGGGATTTCTTCATTAGATTACTACCTGACAGTCTGCAATTTAGTGCCATTACAGGTACACCTTGGAGATATTGTGAGTTTGGTTCAAGACCATCACAATAAAGCCAATATCACTATAAAAGAAGTTATGCAATTTTTTGGTTTCCCAGTACATATAAAACAATGTTCACACTATACTGCAGTCTATAAGTATTCAATGGTATGTCTAAAACCACATGTATATACTTTATTAAAAATATTTTACTCCTAAAAAATGCTAACCACCATCTGAGCCTTCATCAAGTCATAATCTTTATGCTGGTGGAGAGTTTGAAACATTGTGAGAATTACCAAAATATGACACAGAAACACGAAGTAAGAAAACAATGCCAGAAAAAGGGTGCTGATACAATTGCTCAGTGCAGGGCTGCCACAAAGTTTTAATCTGCAAAAAAAAAAAAAAAAAGCACAAAAACAGCAATAAAGAGAACTGCAATAAAATGAGGTGTGCCTATATTTCCATTCTTGGTTATAGAATCACTCTCAAAATTGCCCTTTTAAAGGTCAAGTTGACAAAACTTAATGGATACTTCTATGACCTCAATATTAAAGCAGTATTAAGTTTTTCTTGAACCCATCTGTCCACTCCATCTCAATTTCTTTGGTTGGTTCCATCTTTTATGAACAATCCTCAAAATCTTTGTAAGTCCTAGTAGTTAGATTTACAGTGTCAGGGAAAAAGTTTTCCTCTATTCTTCTAGGTTCTTTTGACTGGCCTAAGAATTAAATTGACTGGAGAAAAATCACACAAAAGTTTACTAATATGTATACATAGGAGGGAGCTTCCCAGGTGGATCAATGATAAAGAATCCACCTGCCAATGCAGGAGGTGCAAGAGATGTGGGTTCAGTCCCTGGGTTAGGAAGATCCTCTAGAGAAGGAAATGGCAACCCACTCCAGTATTCTTGCCTGGGAAATCCCATGGACAGAGGAGCCTGGCGGGCTAGAGTCCATAGGGTTGCAAAGAGTTGGACATGACTGAGGGACTGAGCACGCATGCACATACATGGGAGAGACCAAGGTAACCTGAGTAACTTACCAAGATGGCAGAAGCCTTCACCTTACCATCTTCAGCTAGAGACAAAAAAGGATATGAGTGGCAAAGCAGGTAGTGATTTGAGACTTGAAAGGAGAGGAAGGCAATTTGACTGGGGACCAAAAGGCAAATGTTTGCTGGCCCCATCAGAGACAATGGGACACAGAGAGGAATTTTAACAGACAGATTTTTCAAAGAAATTATATTTTAAAATTTGATCGCAGCAGGTGTTAGTTGTGACATGTGAACTCTTAGTTGCACCAAGTGAGATACAGTTCCCAGCTCAGGGGTCATGGCCCCCTGCATTGGGAAGATGGAGTCTTAGCCACTGGACTACCAGGAAAGTCCCTAACAGACTTGTCCAGGTACTTTTCTGTCTACACACCTGCTTACACTGTATTACATTATATTACATTGCATATACCTACTATACCATAGCTATCCATGCCAATAACTCCCTTCCTGGAACAGGTCCTCTATCTACATTCTTTAAACTGTTAGAGCAAAGGTTGAAGATCCTTTCTGAGTCTTTGATTGTTTTCAGCTTGAGCCTTGATTGTTTTCAGCTTGAAATAATTCCCATGACAGCAACACATTTGGGGTGGCAAATGTTTTCTCTTACAACCCCAAAATAAATATCCTGGAAGCATAGTCATCTAAAGCAATGGAAGATGGATAAAATGGATGTTAACTGAGTTTCAGAAAAATAACATTTAAAAAGGCTGCCTGCCTTATTAAGCCCTAAATGTACATATCATTTTCAGCAATTACAAAAGTAGTCAGAATACTAAAAGTGCTCTTCAAATATAAAGTATAAGATCTAGAAACTGCACAACTTCTATGTCATTTATATTTCATTTTTAATTTAAACCTCAATCAGTCTTCCTTTCCTAATATAATCCATCCATTTCTCCCTCTACATTACAGTTCTCATTTAAAATATAATCTCTTTTTTATAATGGATAGGTTTTCTACGAGTAAAATAACTTCAATTGAAGACTCAAGGAGGGAAGGTTGAAGTTAAATGCTTCAAATAATTCCATATTAAGTATCTAAGAACAGGAAATCGAGGGTGCTAACATGGCAGAGAAGAGGAAAAAAAATCAAGTAATTTTTTTTTAAAATTACTGACTCCCTGGTGATTTCTGCCGTAAGTTATAACTATCCCTGGGACTCTACACTATCAAAACAATCAACTTAAAAATGAGCCATTTTATCTTTTGCATCATCATAGGAGAATCATTCCTAAAAAGTTAGCCAAATAACTGCCTTAAATTATCTTCTTCAACAATGGGCATGTACACATTGCTATATTTAAAATGGATAACCAACAAGGACCTACTGTATAGCACATGGAACTCAGCTCAATGCTATGAGGCAGCCTGGATAGGAGGAGAGTTTGGGGGAGAATGGATACATGTATATGCATCGCTGAGTCCCTCTACTGTTCACCTGAAACAATTGCAAGATTATTAATCAGCTACATGCCAATACAAAATGAAAAGTTTAGAAAAAAAAATTACCAGAAAAACAATTGAACACAAATGGTGACCCAGATGATAAAGAATCTGCCTACAATGTGGGAAACCCAAGTTCAATCTCTGGGTCAGGAAGATCACCGGGACAAGGGAATGGCTATGCATTCCAATATTCCTGGCTATAGAACTCCATGGACGGAGGTCCCAGGCCGGCTGCAGTCCAAGGGGTTGCAAACAGTCAGACACGATTGAGCAATTGACATACACACACAAAAGCGGCAGAAGGCCTGGCCTTTCTCTTTACTGATCAGGCACTCATATGCACATATATTTCTCAATTCTCACTGGCTTGCTTTCTGTACTGCTTACATTGCTAAAAGCACTTGGGCTTTTTTCTATATAATGTCTGATTTCATGCTGAGAGAGCCCCTATTGGTAGCTAATGAAACAAAGAATGGAATGTATATGGTATCATGATCCCTTAAAATCATATTCTCTTAGAGGCTTATTTCTCCTGGAAAGCACAAAGGAGGGTCATTTACTGGTTTTCTTTTTTGTTTTTGAAAGAAAAAAAAAAAAAAAACCTCCCCAAATTGAGCCATCTTTTGATAGACTTTGGATAGACTAGGTAACTTACATTTGAGAATGCAGTAGTACCTTTTAAAATCACATTTTTGAACTGTTGGTCACACATGACATTGATTTTAATCATGTACCTAGTCAGTTATATTCTCTTATTTAATTCAAAAAATATATGCTGTGATTTTTGAGGTGTTGTATGAGGGTCTTGTGCTACAATTGATAAATGGTATTCTTTCATTTCTAAACTACAAATTCTTATTTCATTTTACCTGTGTTATCACACTTAATGAAAGTGTTAGTTGCTCAGACATCTCCAACTCTTTGCGACCACATGGACTGTAGCCCACCAGGCTCCCCTGTCCATGAGATTCTTCAGGCAAGAATACTGGAATGGGTCACCATTCCCTTCTCCAGGGGATTGAACACAGGTCTCCTGCATTGCAGACAAATTCTTTATCATCTGAGCCAACAGGGAAGCCCAACTCTATCTAGGCCCCACTTAAAGTTTTAGGTTAAAGCAGTTTTTGTGGATATCTGTATCTTTTTTAAAAAAATTTCTAAATGAAAGTATTAATAAATACTTCCACTATTTTATCATTAAGAACAATGTTGGCTAGTTATATTTTCCCAGATATTCTTTGTGGTAGAAAATATCCCTAATTCTATTTCTTTTTCTGTGGCACAAAGGAAAAGTACATTTTCAACCTTCCTTTTGATGGTAATGGGGTCCTATTATGGAGTTGTGGCCACTGGGATATGGAAAAAAGTCAAACACGCAACTTCCAGGAACAAGTAGTCATGATTTCCAGTCATAAACCACCATGGTATATCAGCCACAGTGCTTCTCTCTGTCTATAAGGCTGGAAGCAGAGGACACCAGGATGTTAGAGTCACAAAATAGAAGGAGCACCACACCTTGTGTCGCTGTGTTTCAGGTGAGGTTCATCATTAAGCAGTCTCTGAGACTAAGATGAATGTGTAGAAGATTTGTTAGACTAATCCATTAAAAAATTTTTTATTGGAGTATAGTTGATTTAAAACATTGTGTTAGTTTGTGGTGTACAGCAAACTGATTCAGAAAGAATTTTTAAATATGGAAAGGGAGAAAACTAAAAAGCGGTCCTATGATTTTATATGCACACACACACACACACACACACCTTGGAATGTATATGTGTATGATATATGCCTTGGAGCAGCAACCTACATATTAGCATGGAGCTATTGGCACGCATGTCTTTGCTTCTATATACCAATCTCCAGGAGAGGAAACCAAAGCTTTCAAAGATGTATGATTCTAGGGCTAGAGTAGAAAAAATACAGTATGTACCTGAATATCCTCTTATGTCAGGAAAAAAGGAAGTACTCAGAGAAAGATGGGGACATGTCAAAAAGGCACCTACTGACCAAGTCTGAGACTGGGGTAAATACTAATCATAGCGGATTACTGTCCATTTAATAAAACAGAAAACCTGACTGCATACTGATATAAGTGAATAAGTAAAAAGTTTGAGCCAAACAAGCTGTTTACATATTTTCAAAGTTAGCTTCTCTGTGAGATAATTATGAACTAAAGAGAGGAAAGCATAACTTTACAGAGCCTGGAAGTTGACATTTTATACTCAAGAGAACAAAGTGAGCATCATCAGTAATGAGCCAAAGCTGCTGCTGCTGCTAAGTTGCTTCAGTCATGTCCAACTCTGTGCGACCCCATAGACGGCAGCCCACCAGGCTCCCCCGTCCCTGGGATTCTCAAGGCAAGAACACTGGAGTGGGTTGCCATTTCCTTCTCCAAAATGAGCCAAAGCAATACTGTTCAATAGGAAGCATTAAGAATAACACTTGATAATTTGAATATAATTGTAAGGAAATGTCAGACAAACCCAAATTGAAAATTCTATAAAGTAACTATAAAATTCTATCAAGGTCATGAAAGTCAAAGATGAAAGAATTTTTTCAGAGTGATGGAAACTCTGGAAATATAATAAGCTAATGTAATTACTTAGTTAGTTCAGTCGCTCAGTCATGTCCGACTCTTTGCGACCCCATGAATTGCAGCACGCCAGGCCTCCCTGTCCATCACCAACTCCTGGAGTTCACTCAGACTCAGGTCCATCAAGTCGGTGATGCCATCCAGCCATCTCATCATCTGTCGTCCCCTTCTCCTCCTGCCCCCAATCCCTTCCAGCATCAGTCTTTTCCAATGAGTCAACTCTTCACATGAGGTGGCCAAAGTACTGGAGTTTCAGCTTCAGCATCATTCCCTCCAAAGAAATCCCAGGGCTGATCCCCTTCAGAATGGACTGGTTGGATCTCCTTGCTAATGTAATATCTGATTCTAAATTGGATCATTTTGTCATAAAGAACATCACTGGGACAATTATAATATGAATGGAACTTCAAATTAAATAGTAGCCATTTAATAACATTATTTTTCTGACTTAAATGCTTTAAACAAGGACATTTCCCTATATCATTTATGTAGGAATAGAAAATAAACCTTTGGAAGAATTAGTGCACCAGGTTACCGCCCACTCTCTCATAGGTTGGGGAATATAAACAGTATTTGTTCTTTCAGTGTTTCTACAAGTTTGAAACTATTTAAATATATTTATACAAAAAGATCGAAACATCATTGGTAGATGTGGTATGTATCTGAAACACAGTATGTAAGCAAGACATATTTATGAGGTCATATGATAAACAAAATGAAAGGAAATGAAAAAATAAAGGATTTTTTCATATTAAAATGAGTTTATATACCTGGAAAACATAAATTGAAAAAAATATGTGCTGCACTTTTGAAAGAATGAAAATAACATATTCAGTATATAACAGGTTTTAGCAAACTTTTCAAAAATGCATGTATTGGGTGTATTTAAAGCATTTATATGTGTAAACTGCATTTTTGAGATTACAAAGCCACAAAAAGACAAAAATGCTCAAAATAACAGGTATGAATCAGTGTTTATCAGCCTCTATGCCCATTCATTTCTGGAAATCCTAATATTGATAAGTGTTTCAAAATGGTTCCTGAAGTACCTAGGGAGTGACTCATGTGTCTCTTCAACTAAAAGGTGGCAGCAGTGATTATCTGACTCAGTTCAGTTCAGTCACTCAGTCGTGTCCAATGGCGCTTTAATTTTCTATCCTGAGGTTTCCTCTTTCGGTTGAGGCTAATAGAAACAACACTGTCATTTCCCCTAGAAGTCACTACTGTTGTTTATGCCTGCCAAACGCAGTGTTTCAGTGGTTGGTGCCTGCTAATGATCCCATCAAGTTGGCTAATGCCTGATACTGACAGTGATTATGTCTGAGATGAGACTATTATCTCTTGTCATTGGCAAAACCACAAACATGCCAATACCACGCTTTGGAAGACATCACTCCATTTCTTCAGGAGAATAAAAAACTGCTACAATGACACATCTGCTCTGTATGTTAATTCAACTTTAGCTTTTTATTTGTTCTTTTGATTACTAGGACTTATGCAAGGACTCAGGCAAGAGCTCAAGAGGCTGGAAAGGAGCATGATCTAAGTGGCATGTTAATTTTTCTCTGTAATCTCTCTCCTCGCTTTAGGTTCGTTCTGTATGCTTTTTCCCTCTCTCATTGTATTGTCTCCAAAAAGGTGATCAATAAGCCAACATATTTTAGATATGCACAGAAATAAGTAGACCTATAATCACAATGGTGTGATCACTCACCTAGAGCCAGACATCCTGGAATATGAAGTCAACTGGGCCTTAGAAAGCATCACTACGAACAAAGCCAGTGGAGGTAATGGAATTCCAGTGGAGCTGTTTCAAATCCTGAAAGATGATGCTGTGAAAGTGCTGCATTCAATATGCCAGCAAATTTGGAAAACTCAGCAGTGGGCACAGGACTGGAAAAGGTCAGTTTTCATTCCAATCCCAAAGAAAGGCAATGCCAAAGAATGCTCAAACTACCACACAATTGCACTCATCTCACATGCTAGTAAAGTAATGCTTAAAATTCTCCAAGCCAGGCTTCAGCAGTACATGAACCCTGAACTTCCAGATGTTCAAGCTGGTTTTAGAAAAGGCAGAGGAACCAGAGATCAAATTGCCAACATCCACTGGATCATTGAAAAAGAAAGAGAGTTCCAGAAAAATATATATTTCTGCTTTATTGACTATGCCAAAGCCTTTGACTGTGTGGATCACAACAAACTGTGGAAAATTCTTAAACAGATAGGAATACAAGACTACCTTACCTGCCTCCTAAGAAATCTGTATACAGGTTAAGAAGCAACAGTTAGAACCAGACATGGAACAGCAGACTATGTTCCAAATCAGGAAAGAAGTACGTCAAGGCTGTATATTGTCACCCTGCTTATTTAACTTACATGCAGAGTATATATTCATGAGAAATGCTGGGCTGGAAGAAGCACAAGCTGGAATCAAGATTGCCAGGAGAAATTTCAATAACCTCAGATATGCAGATGACACCACCCTTATGGCAGAAAGTGAAGAGGAACTAAAAAGCCTCTTGATGAAAGTGAAAGAGGAGGGGGAAAAGGTGGCTTAAAGCTCAACGTTCAGAAAATGAAGATCACGGCATCTGGTCCCATCACTTCATGGGAAATAGATGGGGAAACAGTGGAAACAGCGTCAGAATTTATTTTATTTTAGTTTATTTTATTTTTGGCTCGAAAATCACTGCAGATGGTGACTGCAGCCATGAAATTAAAAGACGCTTACTCCTTGGAAGGAAAGTTATGACCAACCTAGATAGCATATTCAAAAGCATAGATATTACTTTGCCAACAAAGGCCCATCTAGTCAAGGCTATGGTTTTTCCAGTGGTCATTTATGGATGTGAGAGTTGGACTATGAAGAAAGCTGAGTGCCAAAGAATTTATGCTTTTGACCTGTGGTGTTGGAGAAGACTCTTGAGAGTCCCTTGGACTGCAAGGAGATTCAACCAGTCCGTTCTATAGGAACTGAACTGAAGAATGATTAAATTTTTGACTCAGGCATCATCTAAGTACACATGAATGCCCTTCTCTTCCATTCACAAATGCTAGCATGTGGCAGTAACTGTCAATTCAGTCCAGCCACTCAGTCATGTCCCACTCTTCATGATCCCATAGACTGCAGTATGCCAGGCTGCCCTGTCCATCACCAACTCCCTGAACTTGCTCAAACTCATGTCCATTGAGTGGGTGATGCCATCCAATCATCTCATCTTCTGTCATCTCCTTCTCCTCCTGCCTTCAATTTTTCCCAGCATCATGGTCTTTTCTGATGAGTCAGTTCTTTGCATCATGTGGCCAAAATATTGGAGCTTCATCATCAGTCCTTCCAATGACTATTCAGGACTGATTTCCTTTGGGATGGATTGGTTGGATCTCCTAGCAGTCCAAGGGACTCTCAAGAGTCTTCTCCAACACCACAGTTCAAAAGCATCAATTCTTCTTCAACTGTGTGCAGTATGCTGCTGCTCCTGCTGCTGCTGCTACTAAGTCGCTTCAGTTGTGTCTGACTCTGTGTGACCTTATAGATAGCAGCCCACCAGGCTCCCCCATCCCTGGGATTCTCCAGGCAAGAACACTGGAGTGGGTTGCCATTTCCATCTACAATGCATGAAAGTGAAAAGTGAAAGTGATGTTGTTCAGTCATGTCTGACTCTTTGTGACCCCATGGACTGTAGCCCACCAGGCTCCTCGTCCATGAGATTTTCCAGGCAAGAGTACTAGAGTAGGATGCCATCACCTATTCTGGTGTGCAGTATACTACACAGTTTTTTAGGAAGGCAGACCAAATCCCATTAGTCTGCACTGCATTTCAAGTTCATTACCCTCATTTATACTGTTAAAGGCAATAGTAGTGTTAAAGAATATCTGTACTGAATTCCAAGGACATCTTGGAAATTCCATGAAATATGTAGCCTGTTACTTAAAACTTTCCTCTCAAATCTCATTTCTGTTTTTTTAAAATTATCATAAATATATAGAAAGCATCACACCATGTAATATTATATCATAAAATTATGATGTGTAGTTGTGTGTATATATAGTCTGTAAAGCTGTAGTAAAACCAAGGTATCTATATTAAAAATTATGAACAAGTAAAAACTTTTAACCTTTTTAAATTAAATCAATTTAATAGCTCTAAAATTATTTTGGTTATTGAGATGATTTAGCTCCTTTATGTTAAAGAAAATAAGCATCACATATATGTATGAAATAAATTAATATCAGGATACTGAAATCACAAATTTTAGTATCCTTCAACTTATTGAGCTAACGTGGACTTGACAAATAAAGAATGGGTTGCACTGCTTCAGCAAACAGCACGATCATGGAAGAAGTTTTATCTTTTAAGGAAGCAAGTTAGTAGTAATTAAAAATGTACATTAGATGAGAAATATAGTTCCTTTTAAGAGAGGGTCCTCATTTGCAACACTTGCTAAGATGCTAATGTATAATTTAAATTCCTTTGGGATATTCAAATAAGGCAGGATAAATAGTATACACTTATACTCCCTCATTCTAAAATGAAAAGCAAAACTCATACAGCTTCAGGAAGGGAAATGATTCCAGAGCAAAGATTAACATTAAAATTGGGGAAAGATAAATGATAATTTCAAGGTTTCCAATAGAATATATACAATAGCAGCTACTCAATAAGATGACGAGGGCATTAAAGCAGTAATTATTTTTGTGGCATCATTTTTTTTAATGAGAATTTCTTTTTGTTATTTTTAGTTTTTTTAAAATGTCCTTTCCCCCTGCAGTTTACATTCTTATTAAAGGATTTTTTTTTATCTTAATGGAATAGACAGATCATAAATAATCTACATGCATATGTGTGCTATCCTTAAAAATTAAAATGTTAATTTAAGGAGGGAAAATGCAATAATGATAAAATATTATATTACAATCAGGAGAATGAAGTGTTTTAAAATGAGCTATTAAATTTCTGCCATATTATATGACACCAGGCTATGGACTGCTCCTTGGAATAGAGGATAGATGAACATCCAGTAAGCTGTTATCTGTTTCTTAAGCATTTCCACTTTGTCCATTAAGGCATTTATATCCTCGCCCATTTTGTTCCCAAATTGGTTTTATGCTCCATTGAATTATGTATTAATAATCATACAGTTGGGACTTTCTCAGGTATAGAATATTTTCTCTCTCCTTTTAAAGGTTAATATTTATATCAAGTAGGTTTGCAGTGTTTAGGTATCTGCATAAAAGGTTTTTTCCTCTTATTCCCAGTGAATTAAAATCCTTGCTCTAAGACTTCAAGAAGATTATCTAAGAACTCTCTGTACCTTTTCTTGTAGATACAAAAAAAAATTGCAGAGTCCATGGAATGTATTTTAGGTTATTAAAACCTTGTCAGGCATACCAGTTAGTTTGATGATAGCCTATAAAGAACTGCAAAAAAATGAGACAAATATGCTGGACTAGTTATTATCACAAACTTCCCTGGGCAAAAAGTAGGTGGTGTCTTTTCAGACAAGATGCTTTACAAACACAACCACACCTCTGCAACTGGAAATATTGTGGTGGAAGGGAAAATGAATTGGTGGAAGTCAGGCCCAGCATTAAAAAAATCTTTTAAAAAACATTTTCCCTGACATTTACTTGATCTAAGAACTAGCTTCTTCTATGTACAGCGGAGGCTACCTGTCAATAAGATATCCTAGTATCCAGTTTACCAAATGGTCTCCATCTTTCAGTTCTGTTCAGTTCAGTTCAGTCACTCAGTCGTGTCCGACTCTTTGAGACCCCATGAACCACAGCATGCCAGGCCTCCCTATCCATCACCAGCTCTCGCAGGCCACCCAAACTAATGTCCATTGAGTTGGTGATTGCCATGCAACCATCTCATCCTCTGTCGTCCCTTTCTCCTCCTACCTTCAATCTTTCCCAGCATAAGGGTCTTTTCTAATGAGCCAGCTCTTCGCATCAGGTGGCCAAAGTATTGGAGTTTCAGCTTCAACATCAATCCTTCCAATGAATATTCAGGACTGATCTCCTTTAAGATGGACTGGTTGGATCTCCTTGCAGTCCAAGGGACTCTCAAGACTCTTCTCCAACACCACAGTTCAAAAGCATCAATTCTTCAGTGCTCAGCTTTCTTTATAGTCCAACTCTCACATCCATACATGACTACTGGAAAAACCATAGCCTTGACTAGGTGGACCTTTGTTGGCAAAGTAATGTCTCTGTTTTTTAATATGCTGTCTAGGTTGGTCATACCTTTTCTTCCAAGGAGTAAGCGTCTTTTAATTTCATGGCTGCAGTCACCATCTGCAGTGATTTTGGAGCCCCCTAAAATAAAGTCAGCCACTGTTTCCACTGTTTCCCCATCTATTTGCCTTAACAGACCTGATTTCTGGAGTCTAGGATCTATGACTAGGGCTGGGGCACAATGGAGGTGCAGCAGGAGGGGTCCCAGATTCTAATCACAAAGATGCTCCTTGGCCATTTTTCTATAGGATTTTTATTGGGGTAACAGGTAGAGAGAGGAAGCTGCTCTGAATGCGTAACTCTGTGGTCAGAGGGCTTCTCTCTGTGCCTAACATTTAATCTCACAAGTGCTAGTTATGGGGGATTATGCTTATCTGCAAACTATGCTCCAGACAGAAACTTCATACCCATTAAACAACAATTCTCACTCCCTCTTCCTAGCAGCCCCTGGCAACCGTCTTCTGTCTCTATGAGTTTGCCTATCCTAGATCCCTCACATAAGTAGAATCATACAAGATTTTCTCTTTTGTGTCTAGCATATTTCACTAGCATAATGTTTTTAATTTTCATCCATTTTGCAGCATACATCAAAATTTTATCCCGTTTAGGATGAATAATATTATATTGCATATATATGTGTATCTATATACAGTTATGCATATACTCACATGCACACATACATATATGTATATACACACACTACATTTTTGTTTATCCTTTCACATGTTGACAGACATCATTTGGGTGGTTTTCACCTTCTGGCTATTGTGTATAATGCTATGAACATTGGTGTATAAATATCTGTTGGAGTTCCTGATTTCAATTCTTTTGGGTATACCTAGAAGTGCAAGTTCCTGGATCATATGGTAATTCCATGTTTCACTTTTTGAGCAACTTCCATACTGTTTTCCTTAGTGGCTGCACCATGTTATATTTCCATTAGCAATGGCCAAGGGTTCCAATTTTTCCACATCCTCAGCAACATATGTTAGATTTTCATTTTTTGAAAAACAGACATCTTAACATATATGAAATGATGTGTATATGGTTTTTGACCTTTCTCACAGTTTATGAGGTTTATAGACCTTATGCATTCCTTTCTTTTTTCTTCCTCATAAAACATCTACTCATGAAACGTCTACTATTTCTTGATAAACCACTGTACTAATATTTGATAATTAACCATTACCTAATTTTATATCATTTTCCCTTCATATTACCATGCAGATAGTGATATAACTAAAGATAATTATCAAGTTTTTATTTAAATAAGAAAGTGTGTTCTATTCAAAAGTAAGGTAAGAGAGAATTTAAGAACTATGAGGAAAACCACAGAGAGGTAGATAAGTAAGAAGCCTAGGAAAAATATCCAACTAACACCATGCCTTTACACCTAGTATTTTAATGTCAGAATTACTAAAATAATAAATGTGATATTAAATTTATGCTTGGTACTATAATAATAAAAATTTTAGGTTTTTCCTTTTCAATTAGATTAACACAAAAATCTCCATTTCATTTGTTTTTGGATTTCTATTCATTGTGTTGAAGACTCAGTTGATGCCAAAATAGAGGTTTTAGAACTAGGCTTAAAAGAAAACTCAAAGATCAGGAGAAATGAGGGATACTTTGCTGCCGGGGTCCAGTCCTGGTGGATCCAGGGTAATTTGAAGTGGGGATGGAGTCAGCGTCCTAGGAATTAATTGCTTAATTAAAGATATGGAGGGAGATTAGAAAGAAATAGTGTAGTAGGAAAATATTAGTGGAGAAAAAGAGGCTGAATAACTTGGTTTACGTGGGATACCAATAAAGCTTCGAGACAAGAAGCTTGCACCACCTACGTAGGCCACCGGTGCCCACTTGAATAGTGGAGGGAGCCCCTCCTTGGGCTCCCTCTCACATGGATCTTAAAAGCCAGGGCAAAATTAGCAGGCTTGGCAAGCACCCACGTTCCAGATGGGAATTCAGCCAGAAAAACGGAGAACAAGAAAGAATGACACGGGGGATTCAGTCTTTCCAGAAACTGATCTGTCTTCTTTATTTTCAGGTTTGCTTATATACCTTTTTTTACACAGAGACAAATGGAAATTTTAAAGTCATGCAGGGGTCAGCAGTCCTGACCTTTATCAAAATCAGGTGCTTCATATAAATGTATGCAAAAAGGTCTTAGGGGTTTTACATCATCTTCTGGCCAGGGGGCCTGCTAACATTTTATGATCCTTTCTTCCTGATAATGGTCAGTCAACCAAAAAACTTATTTTCCAGGGGTGATTTTTCTTAAACCAGGCACCACCCTCCAAAGGTACCAGATAAAGTTGCATTCCTATAGGGTGAGGGTATAGTGGGTTACAATTAAGAAAGGAATTTACTTAGCCTAAGGTTAACATGATTGATCTTAAAGGTTAATACTTATTTCTTTTATATGCTAGTTATATATTCATTAACATGTATAAGGGCAGGGGATTTAGCAGCAAACATTGGCCCAATAAATGAAAAACCCTTCACCAACATGGTTTTTATCTTTAGAAAAACCCAATGCTAACTAAGACTTTTAAAATACTCCAAACTCTCTGTGCTGTTTATGGTTGAGAGGTTGTAAACAATCATGTAAGTAGTAGCATAATCCTGTCACACAAGCTAGTCTGCCAGCAGAGAGGTTTGACCTGAGACACCCTTGTCACACCCAGGAACTTTTATTACCTGGAGCTGTAGGTTAACTCCTTCTCCTTTGCAGGGGACAGCCCCCCGCAAAGTCAGAGGTGTAGGCGAGAGCATAAAGCAGTAAAGTAGGCAGACTCTGGTTTTGGGGGTAGATGCTCAGGAACAAGGGGTTTCCTGAGGCTCGATCCTGCCTTTACGTATGCCGAAGCCTCCTTCCTCATGACCTTTGCCACGGGCAGAATTCCTCATGCTGGCTCCTGGCACATTGCCCCATGATGGCAGGAAATGAGAAGGGGTAACATCAGTAGAAACAGGGTAGATCTGGAAGTTCTATTTCTAAATAAATGATCTCAAGTATAATCATTTCTACTCAGTGCTTCCCAGTGGCCCTCCTAAGGGTAGATACAAGGAAAAGGGAACTGGGCAGGATGTGAGGAATTAATTCACACACAAAAATCAGACAATAAATTATAATCATGGAATGCACCCATTAGATCTTCTTCTTCCCAACTTTCCCCCAAACCTGAGTTCTTCCTAAGAGCCACAATATTAGCAACTGTGATTAAAAGCTTTCTTCTCATGTATAAAAATAAAAGCACTATATTACAGAAAAACCCAAGTGAACTTTTTGGGAAACCCAATATTGAAAAGCACATTGTAAATCTTAAAGTTCTGTACACATATGAGGCATTATTAGTGTATTTTAAAAGTTAATATTTTATATGTGAGATATTCTTAGGAAAAATACAGAGCTTTTTAAGTGTGATAGAAGTTATAAGAAGAAGGAATGATCATGTTTGTGAGAAAGTGAGCAATGTGCTTCAGGATTAGTCCTCAGCTTTAGAAACAAAGGAGTATCTATTCGAAAAAAAAAAATGGATATGCTGTGCTTAGTCACTCAGTCGGGTCTGATTCTTTGTGACCCCCATGGACTATAACCAGCCAGGATCCTCTGTCCATGGGATTCTCCAGGCAAGAATACTAGAGTGGGTTGCCATGCCCTCTGCCAGGGGATCTTCCCAACCTAGGGATTGAACCCAGGTCTCCCACAATGTAAGCAGATTCTTTACTGTCTGAGCAACCAAGGAAGCCCAAGAATACTGGAGTGAGTAGTCTATCCTTTCTCCAGGAGAACTTCCCTACCCAGGAATAGTAGTGGAGTCTCCTGCATCACAGGCAGATTCTTTACTAGCTGAGATACTGGGAAGCAGCCCACCTCAAAAAAAAAAAAAAAAAAGAAAAAAAAGATATATCACTTTAAAGGATTTAATGAGCATTTCTACCTTTAGAAATTAATATTTGAACAAACATTAACTATGATCATACATTTTAATGACAAGAGATTGATTTCTAATGTTAAAATGCTGTTTTACCTTCATATTGAAATCATTCATTTATGTATACAATAATATCTAGTTTGCTAAAAGTGGAACAAAGCACACTAGATTGATAAGGCATCCTCTCCAAAATCTACCTTACTTGAATTTTCTGAGTAATTTACACTCAAGTCAGTTTGGAAATAGTATGTTGCCATAAAATGCTGACTGCAATCGACCACTGGTGACCGTTTCTCAAACTGTCTCTCCCTGTGGGATAGGAAACGGAAGCAATTGATTTTCTGTTGGCTTTGCTAATTGGTAACAATTGGAAAATAAGCGGGGAGCTAATGAAGTTACAGATGCTCTATGCTTGTCATTCTGAGCAGTCACTGAGGAGATTGAACACTCAGAGTAGCAAATGTTGTATTTCTAATGGCTGCTTTCTTGAAAAGTATATGGATAAACACTTGATTAGTTAAGAGTCACCAGATGATCTTTCTTTGTGCTACTTGAACTATAGTGAACTATAACTATATAACTATAGTGAACTATAATGTTAGTTACCAGAGAAGGCAATGGCACCCCACTCTAGTACTCTTGCCTGGAAAATCCCACGGATAGAGGAGCCTGGTAGGCTGCAGTCCATGGGGTTGCGAAGAGTCCGACAAGACTGAGTGACTATCCTTTCACTTTTCACTTTCATGCACTGGGGAAGGAAGTGGCAACCCATTCCAGTGTTCTTGCCTGGAGAATCCCAGGGACGGGGAAATCTGGTGGGCTTCTGTCTATGGGGTCGCACAGAGTCAGACACAATTGAAGTGACTTAGCAGCAGCAGCAGTAGCAGTGTTAGTTACTCAGTCATGTCCAACTCTTTGTGACCCCATGGTCTGTAGCCCGCCAGGTTTTTCGGTCCATGGGATTCTTCAGGCAAGAATACTGGAGTGCATTGCCATTTCCTTCTCCAGGGGATCACCCAACCCAGGGATCAAAGTCAGGTCTCTTGCATTGCAGGCAGATTCTTTTACTATCTGAGTCACAAGGGAAGCCCTTGAACTATAGAAATGTTAATTATAAAACTTCTGGAAAGAATCCACTTTGTATATTTCATCTTCTCATCATATCTCAAGGAACTAGGATAACTGAGTCTGACAGTTAGAAAAATAAATGCATAATATTAACAGGAGAATGTAGAAAATAGATCACTGAAACAGAACTAAGAGGTAAGACCAGAAACATATTTATGTGAAAGTTAAGTGTGTGATAGTGATGCAATCTGAAACCAGGAGGGGAAAAAAATAGAAGTTTGCTTCAAAGGTGAGTCAATTTGATATACATTTGCAGAAAAGAAAAAAAAAAAAAAACAAAGGCAGAGCTGTGACTTACATAACTGATGAAAATAAAATTTGAGCTGCATTAAAGAGTTTAATGGGAGAAGGCAATGGCAACCCACTCCAGTACTCTCACCTGGAAAAGCCCATGGAAGGTGGAGCCTGGTGGGCTGCTGTCTATGGGGTCGCACAGAGTCGGACATGACTGAAGTGATTTAGTAGTAGTAGTAGTAGTAAAGAGTTTAACATAAAGAGAAATAAAGCAAACTATTTAAGTTTTAAAAGAGAAAGACAATGCTTAGGATCTTGAGCTAGAAATGGCTTCCTTAGCAGGAAAGAATTAATTTTAAAAGGATATCATACAAATTTGACTATCCTAAATTTCCTTATTTATATGGCAAATGACAGCAGAAAGTTCAGTATCAGTGTAGAATTATTATATATTATATTATATTATTATATATTATATTTTGTATAATATTTCCAAAGTATATGAAATAGTATAACAATGTACAAATTCATTACTATAAATCATAAAAGATAAAATAACCAAGGTGAAAGTCATCAGGGATTTCCATGGGGGTTCAGTGGTTAAGACTCCATGCTTTCATAGCAGGTTTGATCCCTGGTGGGGGAACTATGCCACATGGTGCAACCAAAGTGGGGGGGGGGTGAAGAAAATGTCACAAGAAGCAATTCATGGAATTGTGGTTGTAGCTGATGCCAAACATGAGAGATGTTTTATGCAGGTGGAAATGATCCAATAGATGGAAAGATTATTAATTCAGGAGAGAAATTGAGTCTTGCTGGGGCAAAGTGCTTGACTCAGAGGAAAAGGGATAGGGTTCATTAATGGAGAATTTGGTCTTATCTAGGTATATCAACAGTCCCTCCAGAGAGTCTAGAGCATAGACATAGTGGTGAAAACCTGTATTTTCTTCTGATTGCTTTACTTATTTATTTATTTTCTGTGAAATGGAATGTAGCATCATCAGGTGAGTGATCAAAGAAAAGGAGACATTGGCAATGTGACAAGAAAGAACAAATTACAAACTAGTTCCCTAAGACAGAATGGACAGGTACATGTAGTATGGTTGCTAAATAGCATTAGGATCCCATAAAGTGAGTGGCAATGAAGTTAAGTGGGTCTAAATACCATGGAGGATTCTTCAGGTGGCTCAGTGGTAAAGAACCCATCTGTAAATGCAAGAGACCTGCGTTCAGTCCCTGGGTCAGGAATATCCCCTGGAGGAGGAAATGGCAACCCACTCCAGTATTCTTGCCTGGGAAATCCCATGGACAGAGGAGCCTGGCAGGCTACAGTCCATGGGGTCACAAACAGCTGGACACGACTGAACAACTAAACAACAATAACAACAAATACCATAGAATGTGCTTTGCTCTAGCTGTATTTACCCATGCATGTGCCATCAAGGACTAGGCAGAAATGGGGAGCTGTAGGATGTACAAGAAGGTATGACTTAGTGAGAAAAGAGCAAGAGATTTGAGGATCTATGCAATAGAGGAATAATAATGATTGAGCATGAAATTTAGGTTGAATTAGAAAACAAAGTAAAGACAGGAGAGACATGAGAGACATAAAAGATATTATCGAATCAACCAGATGAAGGTAGCGGTGGCTGACTTGAGGGAGTAAATTGAAAGATATGGCAGGTGGTAATTGAAGGATGGGGGGGCTTGAACTGGGATTCTGAGGAGGCTATATTTACTGGCAGTAACAAAATCTATGGCCATTAGTTTATGGTTAAGGTATGATGAAAGAAAAAATTATTGGATAAAATAAAAATCAGGGCCAATAGTTAAAATGGATACCAGAATCAGCTATCAGCTGTATAACATGAGTAGTATACCAGAAAATGTCAATGAACCAGGAGCAAAATAACATATTAGTAAAATGAGACATATGAACTTAAGGGACTGTGGATGGCTGCAATGAGGAGTATTACACTCTAATGACAAGAGATTCAAATACAGGATATTTTAAAGAAGACAGAAGAATGGTATGGAAGCAGCAATGAAGACTAACCCTACCTGTTGATAAGAGGAGTATAAGAGTATAGGAAGAAAACAGCTATCATTTATGACTATTCCAGGGGAAGCAGTATTTTGAGGAAGAATTCCTAGTTACAGTTTGAGCAAGAAGAAGGAAACTTTGATTAAAGTTTGAGAAAATAGGGGATTCTGCTGATAACTGATCTGGGGTACACTGGGTAAGATGAAGTAATTTCAGTAGGTGGGGAGGAGCAAATTTTGCCACCCCCCACAAATTCATTCTTCACTCTTCTTTTATCTGTTGCATACCCCAGGAATGTGACTCCTATGGACTCCGTCCCCTTCACTGGTCAACATTTGATTTTGGATAAAAGGTGGTGATCGTAGGTCTTGCAAGCCAGTTGGACCTGTCCAAAAGTACCAATAGATATTTGATTTGTACCAAAAGATCCCTGACATTTGGTGTTTTCCAAAATGTGCATGAGCATATTTGGTCCATGACAAATTGTTCTGGATGAGACCAAATATCAAGGACATTTTGGTGTGGACCAAATGTTTCATGGATGTTTTGGATAGGACCAAATGGTTCTCTAACAATCAAGGACAGTTTGGCATGAATCAGGTATCTTATGAACAACAAGTCTTGTGCACCAAATATCTCATGGATGTTTTAGACAGAACCAAACTCCCTAGTGGCTCACAGGTTAAAGCGTCTGCCTGTAATACAGGAGACCTGGGTTCAATCCCTGGGTCAGGAAGATCCCCTGGAGAAGGAAATGGCAACTCACTCCAGTATTCTTGCCTGGAGAATCCCTTGGATGGAGGAGCCTGGTGGGCTACAGTCCATGGGGTTGCAAAGAGTCGGACACGACTGAGCGACTTAACTTAAACATCTGCCAACTCTCTTAGAGAAGATTGTATGGTAGGAGGAAAGAGGATGGGAATACCACTTTTTCCTTGCCCCTCTCTCCCTGTTGTAAGTCTTTATTCACACTATGTTTGCCCCACTTCATCATTATTGCCTCTTTTCCTCCTCCAATGCTTTAGCTTTCACTACGCACCTTAAACACTCTTCTCCCATTATATTTACGGTAATTTCTTTTTGTTGTTTGTCTCTGGGTACATCAACTTCTTGTTGGTTGCTTTAACTCTGCTCTCTGTAAATTGCTCTTTCATAACATCTCTTCAGGTGAGCCATCTGAGTGGCATTCTATTTCACGGTAGGACCCTGATTAATTCAGAGTGTGATGTAGGGTCACAATAGAACAGATTCCTATTACCAGAATGACCAGTGGTTGCTATGGGGACTTCCAAGAAAGAAACAAAGTATGCAGAGAGATCATTGCTGACTTTCCCTAGGAGGAAAAATCTCTGATTTGTTAAGGTAAATAAGAAACGGGGGATTAGTGCCATGAGCATGCAGACTTCCAGACCTCTAATTAACTCCTGCTGATGGAAACATACAATGGTATAGGGGATGGTCTTGATGCAAGTTTGTGGGTTCTTTATTGACTTGTTAACATTCAGAAGATGAAAAATTAAATTAGTACATAGCCTAAGACCACAAAAATAAAATGCATGAAAACAGAAGGCAAATATTAAGCCATTAAATGAATAGACATTAAGGGCATGTGTGCTAAGTTGCTTCAGTTGTGTCTGACTCTTTCCGACCCTATGGACTGAAGCCCACCAGACTCCTCTGTCCCTGGGATTCTCCAGGCAAGAATACTGGAGTGGGGTGCCATGCTCCCCTCCAGGGGATCTTCCCAACACAGGGATCAAACCTGTGTCTCTTAGGCCTCCTGCATTGGCAGGCAGGTTCTTTACTACTAGGGCCACTTGGGAAGCCAGACATGAAGGGACTTAATGTGTATTATATACATATGAATGGGGACAAATATTTTGAGTGTGAAGGTGAGCATAGAGCGTCATTGGAGAAAAGGTGTAGTAATGCAATATTGTAGTGCAAAAGCACTTTCTAAACAGCTTTTCTAAACATTATGAAATGTAAAGTCCTAATCTGGACCTATATTTTCAAGTATTATGAAAAAGTCAAATTCTGAATGAAAAGCTATTCAAAGGTTAATTAAAACCCTGCCCATAGTGGTATTTGAATTAGAGATCAGGGAACATAGACACAGAAGTTATAAATCCAAACTAGAGAAGATGAGGGTGCAGCCCTGTCTCTAGTCTGTCTGTTTCAACCATAGGCTAGGGATAATTTATTCTCTGGGACCAGATCTGAGTCTAGAAAGAAAGTCTAATGTTAATGAGACTAATTTCCACTTGAAATGCATGAAGCTTAATCTTTTGTCTTAACTAGCTACAAAGTCAAGTGTATTTCTTACAGCTTGTCTGTCAGTATTGTTACTCATATCTAGTTTCTAGATTCTACCCATCCAGAGTTTCTATTTTTACCTTTGCTACATGACAATGTACATGAGTTCTAGCTCATTGGCCATTATTTCCTGAGCCTAGTATCTCTAGATTCTGCTACTCCATTCCTTAGATCCTGGATTTAATGACCCTAGACTATTTCTTCATGACTCTAGTAACATTTTTGTTTGTTTGTTTGTCCTCTGATCCTCCTAGTGTAGAGTACTTCCAAGAAATATCCTGTCTCTTCTTTCTTCTTTTTACATATTTAACACAGTTCATAGCTTCCAGCTTTCCTGGTGAGTAGTACAAGTCAAACCTCCAAATAATCTGAAGCAATAAAGTTTCCTATGGTTTCCAAAGACATACTGATGTCTCCCAATTGAGCACATAGAGTTGAGTTTTCTAAAATGGGGTTATTATTGTTTATGGATATATTTCATGTGAGTAATTGTTGGTATGGAGTCAGCTACAGGAAGAATGTATCTGATACTGACAATGACTATTTGGTTAACTGAATAGAATCTTATTCCCACCTCCCTCCATGCTTCTAGGAATATAATACATGTGTCTGAGAGCAGAAGTAGAGGTTTATTTCTAAAGGTATTATATATTTTGCTTCAAGTTCTGCCTAGTAGAGGCTTATATAATTTTGATTAGAAATCATATTGAATTCCCTTGAAGTGGGTAAACAGTGAGTACAAGGGGAAAATGTAATACTATGTAACAAAGAGGTGAAGTTGAGACAAGAAAAATCAGAACTTTCAGAGGAAAAAATAATTCTCCCTAAATTGAATGTGGGAAAAAATAACTTGAATTTTATTTCTGTCATACATAGCCATCTGAATTGAATTGAATCTAATTCTACCCTGTGACTTTCATTTGTTCTCCCTTTCACTCACCTTTTCCTACCTCTTCTCAAATGCCCCCTTCCAGCATGAGGATTTTTGCAGAACTAATCAAAAACAATAATTCTGAAAAAATTCAATTCCTTTCTACACAGAAGGGGTAAACATATAATGCCCACATGCATATCTACCTATAAATTTTCTTCAATAGTCTCACTCTCAGAGAGCCAACATCTATCAGTTAATCATATCCCGTTAGATCTACTATTGAGTTCAATGATATTCCCATCTGCCACATTCATTGTATTTAAATAGCTGCTCATATTTGGAACAGCACTTTGACTTTAGTTTTCATCACTCTACTGGTTTAATCCTTTACCTGGACATTCAAAGGTTCTAATTACCATGGGATCCATAAGATCACCCCCAATCCCACTGTATTTCAGTATCTAGCCATTTTTAATTGGATTAAGATGAAATCACAAGTTCTACCCCTGGTAGGGTGGCTATGCTACTCAAAGTCCATAGACAGAAAGAGCAAGCTGCTTCACAGAGTACAGGTCAAGAACATGTTTAGTGGCAGAAATGTCAGATGAACATTCTTTCTTCTTTTTGACCTTCCAGTAGATAAACTGCATGAGTTAAAAACAGAAATGTTCTGGAAAATGTCACTCAGGATTTATCTGCAGAGAACAGAAGCCACTCAAGATAAAGTGAGAGGAATTTTTTTATAGGAAATTCACTCTCACAGTCTCCTTGATTTTAGAAACAGAACATAAATGAGTGCAGTAGACTGGATTCTTGTTGCCAGCTCTGCTCCATGTTATTGGATTGTACACCCAAGCTCTCTGTCATGTGACATTGAAGTGTCCACCATTGAAGTGTAGACCAGGTACAGTCTATGTCTCCATTCCAACCACTGTGCAACTATGGCAGTTCTGAGTAGATGTTTTAAGAATAATCTTTTATTTCCACTGACTCTTGTTCTGCTGTTGCTCATCATGAGAAGGGCAAGGCCTTGGGCACTGCTGTTGCTTTTAGCCTAGATCTCAGAATGATAGCCCTATGAAGCAGAACTCAGCCTGATCTGCTGCCTGACATAGAGTTGTCACAGCCACTTCACAAACCCATGAGAAAGAAAAACGGTAGACAATTGAAATTTTGAGCAACAGTTGACTACTAAACTGTAGTTCACAGAATGGATGTGAAAGTCACATCACAGAACTGAGTCACCAAGGGAAAGAATCTACCACATAATATTCTCACTAAACACTGCTGATCATAATTTATGCATATGTCAATGATCAGCTGCAAGGGAGCATGCTGGAAGGTCATTTGCCCCGTTCATTTCATAAGGATGTAAAAGAAGAGAATGATCCTCAACATCAACTAGTTATAGTTCAATAAAAGTTTATTTTTAAAATCAGTTAAGAAGAGATGGATATATATTTTTTTTACAAAGGCAAAGCATATGAATAAGAAATTTAAAAAAGAACTATAGTCAAGAAATTTTAATACTGATGAAAGAAATATAATGTAAATATCAGGATATCATTTGTTTGCAAATCCTGGGGAAATATATACCTAGATCTTGATCTAAACATACCACCCCAGATTGGGGATAATAAAAATTATGAATGATCACCTGTATAAATATAAATGACCTTAAAAATGATGAAAAGGACATTTGCCAAGAAATCTTTAAAATGAAACAGTGCCAGTGGAATGGTATTTAATATTTTTTAAAAAAATTTCCTTTAGTGCAATTCAGCACTATGTATCAGAAGTGTTAAAACTATTCAGAGCCTTAACCTAGCAGTTAGATTTCTAGGAATTTGTCTTATAGGAATAATGAGAATTATGAATATGAGTCCTTATAAAAGAATGCTCAATACAAGTCAAATTTAAAATTGGCTATTTTAGAGCACCACTAAACGTTGAAAAGAAAAGACTGGTAGAACAAATTATTTGTTATTCACTCAACTGAATATTATCATGAGTTTATAAAATAATGATATTTTTAAAAATGCATGTTTTGGAAATCATAATACCAGTATCTGAACCAGTGTTCTAGTACTTATTATCAATGTAGTCAGGAGCAAGTCACTTATTCTTTTAAAGATTCAGCTTTTTATATTTAAAATAAAGATAATAATATCTAAAATAAAAATATCACCTACATCAAATTGTTACTATGCACATTATTGAGGTATACCTGAAAATTACTTAGACGAGAACCTGGCCTTCAGTGCGTGCATGCTAAGTCACTTCAGTCATGTCCAACTCTTTGTGACCCTATGGACTGTAGCCCACCAGGCTCTTCTGTCCATGGGATTCTCCAGGCAAGAGTACTGGAGTGGGTTGCCATGCCCTCCTCCAGGGGATCTTGCTGACCCAGGGATTGAACCCACATCTCTTATGTCTCCTGCACTGGCAGGCAGTATCTTTACCACTGAGCCATCTCAGAAGCTCCCAGCCTTTAGTATATTGTAGCTTTTATTATTACTATGAAACTACTAACGTAATAATATAGGGAAAACTTCTGTAATATATAAAGTGTGCAAAACCCCATGTTATGAACCAGTACACGTGGCATGATTCCAATTTTGTGGGAAATATAAAGGGAAAGATGTGATGAAGAAAAAGATAAGAGAAATGAAATGATTTCTCTTTAATTACTCTATTTTCTCTCTCTCTATGTATATATGCAAATATGCATACATATTGTGAATACACACACACACATACATATATATATACACACACATATATATAAAACTTTGTTAGTTTTCTAAGATGCCTATTTATTCCACTGTCAGAAAAACATTATAATTTATTGATGTCAGCAAATAAGTTATATAGGTAGTGACCTAGGAAGTAATTTTGCTATTATAAAAGGGCTTCCCTGGTGGCTCAGACCATTAAAGAATCTGCCTGCAATGTGAGAGACCAGGGTTTCATCCCTGGGTTGGGAGGATCCCATGGAGAAGGGAATGGTAATGCATTTTAGTATTCTTGCCTGGAGGATTTCATGAACAGAGAATTCTGGTGGCTTACAGTCCATAGGGTTGTAAGAAATGGACACGAATGAGTGACTAACACTTAAATATATATATATATATATATATATATAGTCATCAAATAGATCAAAATAATACATAAGAATATTTCAGACAATAAGGTAAACATCTTATTCATGAAGAGAAGATTCAAGAGCAAGAACTTTAATTATCTGTATATAAGGATTCTATAGTTATAACACCATATATCCTATTAATGTACTGAAAACAAAAAGAATGGAAAAAGCAAATACTAATATTCCTAAGGGACTCAAGAAAGACAAGGCAGAATTTGTGGCAGGGAAATTAAAATAAGAAAACAGGAGTCTGTACCTTGGTAACCATGATGCCAAACCTATTGGGAGAAAGTTAGCTGATCATTGCAGTTAATCTACTGAAACTATGTAAGGTGACAAATGCCACAGTCACTCCGAGGTCCTGAGAATTAAGGCAAACACTGCTCAATATTCATGGCCACACATCAGCTCACATCACCACATATCCCATGAAGGTGGTAGCAATAATCCTGCTCTTGACAAACACATTTCCTCACACTTACATACTCACATTCTTATTCTTTGAATCATGGTTTTAAACCAGGTTTATATAAACCCATGAAATATGAAAGAATGAAGGATATGAATTATGAAATATGAAAGAAAGAATGAAGAAACAGAGCCAAAGCAAAAACAACACCCAATTGTGGATGTGACTGGTGATGGAAGCAAGGTCCGATGCTGTAAAGAGCAATATTGTATAGGAACCAAGAATGTTACATCCATGAATCAAAGCAAATTGGAAGTGATCAAACAGGAGATGGCAAGAGTGAACGTAGACATTTTAGGAATCAGCAAACTAAAATGGACTGGAATGGGTGAATTTAACTCAGATGACCATTATATCCACTACTGTGGGCAAGAATCCCTCAGAAGAAATGGAGTAGCCATCATAGTCAACAAAAGAGTCTGAAATGCAGTACTTGGATGCAGTCTTAAAAATGACAGAATGATCTCTGTTTGTTTCCAAGGAAAACCATTCAATATCACAGTAATCCAAGTCTATGCCCCGACCAGTAATGCTGAAGAAGCTGAAGTTGAAAGGTTCTATGAAGACCTTCTAGAATTAATACCCTCAAAAGATGTCCTTTTCATTATAGGGGACTGGAATGCAAAAGTAGGAAGTCAAGAAACACCTGGAGTAACAGGCAAATTTGGCCTTGGAGTACAGAATGAAGCAGGGCAAAGGCTAATAGAGTTCTGCTAAGAGAACGCACTGGTCATAGCAAACACCCTCTTCCAATAACACAAGAGAAGACTCTACACATGGACATCACCAGATGGTCAACACCAAAATCAGATTGATTATATTCTTTGCAGCCAAAGACGGAGAAGCTCTATACAGTCAGCAAAAACAAGACCAGAAGCTGACTGTGGCTCAGATCATGAACTCCTTATTACCAAATTCAGAATTAAATTGAAGAAAGTAGGGAAAACCGCTAGACCATTCAGGTATGGCCTAAATCAAATCCCTTATGATTATACAGTGGAAGTGAGAAATAGATTTAAGGGACTAGATCTGATAGAGTGCCTGATGAATTACAGATGAAGGTTCATGACATTGTACAGAAGACAGAAGACAGGGATAAAGAACATCCCCAAGAAAAAGAAATGCAAAAGAAGCAGAATGGCTGTTTGAGGAGGCCTTAGCAATAGCTATGAAAAGAAGAGAAGAAAAAAGCAAAGGAGAAAAGGAAAGATATACCCATTTGAATGCAGAATTCCAAAGAATAGCAAGAAGAGATAAGAAAGCCTTCCTCAGTGATCAGTGCAAAGAAATAGAAGGAAAAAAATAGAATGGGAAGGACTAGAGATTTCTTCAAGAAACTTAGATATTCCAAAGGATCATTTCATGCAAAGATGGGCTCGATAAAGGACAGAAATGGTATGGAAGCAGAAAATATTAAGACGAGGTGGCAAGGATACACAGATGAACTATGCAGAAAAGACCTTCATGACCCAGATAATCACGACAGTGTGATCACTCACCTAGAGACAGACATCCTAGAGTGTGAAGTCAAGTGGGCCTTAGGAAGCATCACTACAAACAAAGCTAGTGGAGGTGATGGGATTCCAGTTGAGCTATTTCAAATCCTGAAAAATGATGCTGTGAATGTACAGCACTCAATATGCCAGCAAATTTAGAAAACTCAGCAGTGGCCACAGGACAAGAAAAGGTCAGTTTTCATTCCAATCCCAAAGAAAGGCAATGTCAAAGAATGCTTAGACTACCTCACAATTGCACTCAACTCACACACTAGTAAAGTGATGCTCAGAATTCTTCAAGCGAGGCTTCAGCAATACGTGAACTGTGATCTTCCAGATGTTCAAGCTGGTTTTAGAAAAGGCAGAGAAACCAGAGATCAAATTGCCAACATCTGCTGGATCATGGAAAAAGCAAGAGAGTTCCAGAAAAACATTTATTTCTGCTTTATTGACTATGCCAAAGCCTTTGACTGTGTGGATCACAATAAACTGTGGAAAATTCAAGAGATGGGAATACCAGCGCACCTGACCTGCCTCTTGAGAAATCTGTATGCAGATCAGGAAGCAACAGTTAGAACTAGACATGGAACAACGGACTGGTTCTGAATCGGGAAAGGAGTACATCAAGGCTGTATATTGTCACCCTGCTTATTTCACTTATATACAGAGTACATCATGAGAAACGCTGGGCTAGAGGAAGCACAAGCTGGAGTCAAGATTGTTGGGAGAAATATCAATAACCTTGAATACGCAGATGGCACCAGCTTTATGGCAGAAAGTGAAGAAGAACTAAAGAGCCTCTTCGAAAGTGGAAGAGGAGGGTGAAAAGTTGGCTTAAAGCTCAATATTCAGAAAACAAAGATCATGACATCTGTTCCCATCAGTTCATGGCAAATGGAGAAACATGGAAACAGTGTCAGACTTTATTTTTTGGGGCTCCAAAATCACTGCAGATGGTGACTGCAGCCATGAAATGAAAGATACTTACTCCTTGGAAGAAAAATTATGACCAACCTAGACAGCATATTAAAAAGCAGAGACATTACTTTGCCAACAAAGGTCTGTCTAGTCAAGGCTATGGACTATAAAGAAAGCTGAGCACCAAAGAAATGATGCTTTTGAACTGTAGTGTTGGAGAAGATTCTTGAGAGTCCCTTGGACTGCAAGGAGATCCAACCAGCCCTAAAGGCAATCAGCCCTGAATGTTCATTGGAAGGACTAATGTTGAAGCTGAAACTCCGACACTTTGGGCCCCTGATGCAAAGTGCTGACTCATTGCAAAAGGCCCTGATGCTGGGAAAGTTTGAAGGCAAGAGGAGAAGGGGACGACAGAGAATGAGATGGTTGGATGGTATCACCGACTCAATGGACATGAATTTGAGTCAATTCCAGGAGCTGTGATGGACAGGGAGGCCTGGCGTGCTGCAGTCCCTGGAGTTGCAAAGACTCAGACACGACTGAGCAACTGAACTGAACTGACAAAATATGAATTTTACACCTTACATTTTTATCCCTCTCACAAGTTGAGTGGGCATTCTCTCCTCAATATGAAAGACACTTAGCATATCCAAAGTGTTTCTGCTATTTCCTGGAATTTCTGGTTTCAAACTAGGTAAAGATGCAAACAATTAACCATTTTATTCTTTTAGGCAACTCCAAATCCATGGCATGGGAGAATAGACTTAATGGCTTATGCTAAAATGCTATCATGTTTCTGACTCTAAAAATCGCCCATATGAATTTGCTTTCCAATATTTGATGCTATATTCACGTTTACTGTTCTCTAATCTTTCTTATTCTTTGCTCTTTTCCCCCCGGAATCCACTTAAGTAGCAGAAATAGTCCCTTTTTATTTTCTGGCTTTCAGGTCATATTCTATGAGCAAGTTGAATACATATAATCACTAGGCTAGCATTGTGAATATAGTGAAATATTTCTTCCAGAAGGCAGATTTTAATTATGATTCTATTTAAAGGCTATCAGTAACATGGTAAAATTTATATTCACTATTCTTCTCTAAAATAGTAGGGACTTATAATTTTTTTTTCTTAAATCTGTTTTATTATTTCCTTTGAAAGATGTGTTAAAAATATTCAAATGCTACTGATAACTCCTACCCAAAATAATTATATTACTTTGTTGAAAATTACTATTACTATTTAATCCACAGTTGATGAGTTACTATGATTATGACTGAATCTCTCTCTCTCTCTTTTTTTTACTGTATGACTTCCACTCACCAGGAACACAAGAACAAGCAGTGCCATATGCACTCTCTGAGACAGACTTATCAAGCATTGAATCAAAATTTCCCCTTCTCCTTCTAAATTAACTGAATTGAATAGAACCAGAGATCAGAAATAATAGATTTAAACTAAAGCTAAAATGTCACAGTTTCTGTTAATAATCATTTGCATGCTGTGTTATTGAAAGCAATACCATCTTCACACAATTCCACTCTCTATCAATGAATTCAAAGCAATTTTGACAATAGTTAACTGACAGAGAACCAAGAACTCTTCTGAGCAACCATCAGCTCATTTAATTCCCTCCTCAACCCTGCGAGGAAGTAAAACTGTTATCTTCATTACACAGATGAGGAAACGGAGACCCTAAGGTTAACTTTAAGGTTAACCCTAATGTGAACTTCCAGATGTTCAAGCTGGATTTAGAAAAGGCAGAGGAACTGGATATCAAACTTCCAGCATCTGTTCCATCATTGAGAAAGCAAGAGAGTTCCAGAAAAACATCTACTTCTGCTTTATTGATTATGCCAAAGCCTTTGACTGTGTGGATCACAATAAACTCTGGAAAATTCTTCAAGAGATGAGAATACCAGACCATCTACCTGTTTCCTGAGAAATCTGTATGCAGGTCAAGAAGCAACAGTTAAAACTGGATGTGAAACAACAGACTGGTTCCAAATTAGGAAAGGAGTACGTTAAGGCTGTATATTGTTACGGTGCTTTTAAAATTTATATGCAGAGTACATCATGCGAAATGCTAGGCTGGACGAAGCACAAGCTGGAGTCAAGATTGTTGGGAGAAATATCAATAACCTCAGATATGCAGATGACACCACCCTTATGGCAGAAAGTGAAGAACTAAAGAGCCTCTTGATGAAAGTGAAAGAGGACAGTGGAAAAGTTGGCTTAAAACTCAACATTCAGAAAACAATGATCATGGCATCTGGTCCCATCACTTCATGCCAAATAGATGGGGAAACAATGGAAACAGTGACAGACTTTATTTTTTTGGACTCCAAAATCACTGCAGATGCTGACTGCAGCGATGAAATTAAAAGACGCTTGCTCCTTGGAAGAAAAGCTATGACCAACTTAGATGGCATATTAAAAAGCAGAGACATTACTTTGCCAACAAAGGTCTGTCTAGTCAAGGCTATGGTTTTTCCAGTAGTCATGTATGGATGTGAGAGTTGGACTATAAAGAAAGCTGAGTGCCAAAGAATTGATGCTTTTGAACTGTGGTGTTGGAGAAGAGTCTTGAGAGTCCCTTGGACTGCAAGGAGATCCAACCAGTCCACCCTAAAGGAAATCAGTCCTTAATATTCATTGGAAGGACGGATGCTAAAGTTGAAACTCCAATACTTTGGCAACCTCACGTGAAGAGTTGACTCATTAGAAAAGACCTTGATGCTGGGAAAGACTGAAGGCAGAAGGAGAAGGGGATGACAGAGGATAAGATGTTTGGATGGCATCATTGATTTGATAGACATGAGTTTGAGCAAGCTCTGGGAGTTGGTGATGGACAAGGACGCCTGGCATATAGCAGCCCATGGGGTCTAAAGAGTCAGAAATGACTGAGTGACTGAACTGTACTGAAAATTAACTAAATTGCCTAAGATTACCTAGGTGATGACCGAGGTGGGTATTTCAAGTGCTTTCTCCTACATAATATCTACAAACAAGCTTCTACATACTTTACATGCAACAGACAAAATTGAAGTCATAAGGAAACAGAGAGAGGGCTAAATAGATTGACCAACTGTCCCGGTTTGCCCAGGACTGAGGGGTTTCCTGGGATGGGCAACCTTCAGCGCTAAAATCAGACAGGTCTTGACCACACTGGGAAATAGGGGTCACCCAAAAAGAATCTAATAAATGTGAGGTCAGCAAAATTACAGGTTTGAACCCTGAGTTGAAAAGAGCCCCTGGAGGGGGAAATGGCAACCCACTCCAGTTTTCTGGTCTGAGAAATCCCATGGACAGAAGAGCCTGGCAGGCTACAGTCTATGGGGTCACAAAGCATTGGACAAGACTGAGTGACTAGCATTTTCAACAAAATGATGATAGTCAGTACTGTAGCCTGTTGATGTATGTTCTTATCTTATCTTATCCCTTATCTTATGTTAAAGGATGTCTTATCCCTCATGAAATATCACTCTGATTCTCTCAGGTGATGACCATGTTACTAATTTATCTGAGAGAAATAGAAGTGATCATAGTAAAACCTCTCCTTCTAACATCTCACTGAAATATTTGTATAATATATGTCTGAATATTGGTAGAACAGATGGACTGTGTATACATCTAATGCCAATCTTCTCTTGCCGTACTGAACATACTCAACTCTTTTCCTACTAAAAATGTTGACTATAGCCATGGATTGGAAAACTCAATATTATCATGGGTGAAGAGGAAGAAGTTTTCCTCTACTCTTCTAGATTCTTCTGCCTGGTTGAAGAATTCAATTGACATGAGACAGATTAACAGGAGAAAATCGAATAAAAGATTAATAACATGTCTAGCGCTGCGCAGGCACAGGAGGGCCTAGAGGAGCTGTCCCACATTGCAGGTCAGGAACGGCGGTGGTAAGGAGATACCCCTCGTCCAAGGTAAGGAGCAGCGGCTATGTTTTGCTGGATCAGCCGTGAAGAGATACCCCACGCCTAAGGTAAGAGAAACCCAAGTAAGATGGTAGGTGTTGCAAGAGGGCATCAGAGGGCAGACACACTGAGACCATAGTGACAGAAAACTAGTCAATCTAATCACACTAGAACCACAGCCTTGTCTAACTCAATGAAACCAAGCCATGCCTGTGGGGCAACCCAAGATGGGCAGGTCATGGTGGAGAGGTCTGATAAAATATGGTCCACTGGAGAAGGGAATGGCAAGCCACTTCAGTATTCTTGCCTTGAGAACCCCATGAACAGTATGAAAAGGCAAAATGATAGGATACCAAAAGAGGAACTCCCCAGGTCATTAGGTACCCAATATGCTACTGGAGATCAGTGGAGAAATAACTCCAGAAAGAATGAAGGGATGGAGCCAAAGCAAAAACAATACCCAGTTGTGGATGTGACTGGTGATAGAAGTAAGATGCGATGCTGTAAAGAGCAATATTGCATAGGAACATGGAATGTCAGGTCCATGAATCAAGGCAAATTGGAAGTGGTCAAACAATAGATGGCAAGGGTGAACATCGACATTCTAGGAATCAGTGAACTAAAATGGACTGGAATGGGTGAATTTAACTCAGATGACCATTGTATCTACTACTTTGGGCAGGAATCCCTCAGAAGAAATGGAGGAGCCATCATGGTCAACAAAAGAGTCCAAAATGCAGTACTTGGATGCAATCTCAAAAATGACAGAATGATCTCTGTTCGTCTCCAAGGCAAACCATTTAATATCACAGTTATCCAAGTCTATGCCCCAACCAGTAATGCTGAAGAAACTGAAGCTGAATGGTTTTATGAAGACCTACAAGACCTTTTAGAACTAACACCCAAAAAGGATGTCCTTTTCATTATAGGGGACTGGAATGCAATAGTAGGAAGCCAAGAAACACCTGGAGTAACAGGCAAATTTGGCCTTGGAATGCAGAATGAAGCAGGGCAGAGACTAATAGAGTTTTGCCAAGAGAATGCACTGGTCATAGCAAACACCCTCTTCCAACAACACAAGAGAAGACTCTACACATGGACATCACCAGATGGTCAACACCGGAATCAGATTGATTATATTATTTGCAGCCAAAGATGGAGCAGCTCTATATAGTCAACAAAAACAAGACCAGCAGCTGACTGTGGCTCAGATCATGAACTCCTTATTAGCAAATTAAGACTCAAATTGAAGAAAGTAGGGAAAACCGCTAGACCATGCAGATATGACCTAAATCAAATCCCTTATGATTATACAGTGGAAGTGAGAAGTAGATTTAAGGGCCTCGATCTGATAGATAGAGTGCCTGATGAATTATGGACAGAGGTTCGTGACATTGTACAGGAGACAGGGATCAAGACCATCCCCATGGAAAAGAAATGCAAAAAAGCAAAATGGCTGTCTGGGGAGGCCTTACAAATAGTTGTGAAGAGAAGAGAGGCGAAAAGCAAGGGAGAAAAGGAAAGATATAAGCATCTGAATGCAGAGTTCCAAAGAATAGCAAGAAGAGATAAGAAAGCCTTCTTCAGCGATCAATACAAAGAAATAGAGGAAAACAACAGAATGGGAAAGACTAGAGATCTCTTCAAGAAAATTAGAGATACCAAGGGAACATTTCATGCAAAGATAGGCTCGATAAAGGACAGAAATGGTATGGACCTAACAGAAGTAGAAGATATTAAGAAGAGTTGGCAAGAATACACGGAAGAACTGTACAAGAAAGATCTTCATGACCCAGATAATCATGATGATGTGATCACTCATCTAGAGCCAGACATCTTGGAATGTGAAGTCAAGTGGGACTTAGAAAGTATCACTATGAACAAAGCTAGTGGAGGTAATGGAATTCCAGTTGAGCTGTTTCAAATCCTGAAAGATGATGCTGTGAAAGTGCTGCAGTCAATATGCCAGCAAATTTAGAAAACTCAGCAGTGGCCACAGGACTGGAAAAGGTCAGTTTTCATTTCAATCCCAAAGAAAGGCAATGCCAAAGAATGCTCAAACTACCGCACAATTGCACTCATCTCACATGCTAGTAAAGTAATGCTCAAAATTCTCCAAGCCAGACTTCATCAATATGTGAACTGTGAACTCCCTGATGTTCAGGCTGGTTTTAGAAAAAGCAGAGGAACCAGAGATCAAATTGCCAACATCCGCTGGATCATTGAAAAAGCAAGAGAGTTCCAGAAAAACATCTATTTCTGCTTTATTGACTATGCCAAAGCCTTTGACTGTGTGGATCACAATAAACTGTGGAAAATTCTGAAAGAGATGGGAATACCAGACCACCTGACCTGCCTCTTGAGAGATCTGTATGCAGGTCAGGAAGCAACAATTAGAACTGGACATGGAACAACAGACAGGTTCCAAATAGGAAAAGGAGTACGTCAAGGCTGTATATTGTCACCCTGCTTATTTAACTTATATGCAGAGTACATCATGAGAAACGCTGGACTGGAGGAAGCACAAGCTGGAATCAAGATTGCCGGGAGAAATATCAATAACCTCAGATATGCAGATGACACCACCCTTATGGCAAAAAGTGAAGAGGAGCTAAAAAGCCTCTTGATGAAAGTGAGAGAGGAGAGTGAAAAAGTTGGCTTAAAGCTCAACATTCAGAATATGAAGATCATGGCATTTGGTCCCATCACTTCATGGGAAATAGATGGGGAAACATGGAAACAGTGTCAGACTTTCTTTTTTTGTGCTCCAAAGTTACTGCAGATGGTGACTGTGGCCATGAAATTAAAAGATGCTTACTCCTTGGAAGAAAAGTTATGACCAATCTAGATAGTATATTCAAAAGAAGAGACATTCTTTGCTGACTAATGTCCGTCTAGTCAAGGCTATGGTTTTTCCAGTGGTCATGTATGGATGTGAGAGTTGGACTGTGAAGAAGGCTGAGCGCCGAAGAATTGATGCTTTGAACTGTGGCATTGGAGAAGACTCTTGAGAGTCCTTTTGACTACAAGGAGTTCCAGCCAATCCATTCTGAAGGAGATCAGCCCTGGGATTTCTTTGGAAGGAATGATGCTAAAGCTGAAGCTCCAGTACTTTGGCCACCTCATGCGAATTGTTGACTCATTGGAGAAAACTCTGATGCTGGGAGGGATTGGGGGCAGGAGGAGAAGGGGACAACAGAGGATGAGATGGCTGGATGGCATCACGGACTCGATGGTCGTGAGTCTGAGTGAACTCCGGGAGATGGTGATGGACAGGGAGGCCTGGTGTGCTGCGATTCATTGGGTCACAAAGAGTTGGACACGACTGAGCGACTGAACTGAACTGAACTGGACATATCTAGCTGGGAGACATCCAGGAGAATGGAGTAACTCATCAAAATGGATGAAACCCTCACTTAGACACCAACTTCAGTTATAGACCAAAGAAGATACTGGGGATAATAGTTCAGGGTTCCAAAGAGGAGGAAGGCAATTCATATGGAGATGGAAAAGCAAATGTTTGGTAAACAATGTTTCCTGGGCCAGGCAGAGACCAAGAGAAGGTAGGTTTCCTTCATCTACTCCTCAAGCAGATTCTTTGCAGAGATCTGTATTTTGGGAACAGGCCCTTTAGCTAAAATCTTTGGAGCAGTTAAGGGAGACTAGAAATGCACACCAAATTAGCATCAGAACAATTCAGGATGACTCTCCTCAAAAAGAATAATTTCTTATCTGATAAAATGGAGCAGACACAATGGTGTAGTACCACAGACTTAAAGTTCACATAGACTTGTGTCTAAATTCCAGCTTTATTGTTGGTTTGCTGTACATCTTTGGAAAAATTACCTTTAATCTTGTTGAAGCTCATTTTACCTATATGCAAAAATGGGAATAATTACAATGAATTCATAAGGAGCCAGTGCTGCTGTTGTTCAGTTGCTAAGTCATGTCCAGTTCTTTGTGACTGTGTGGACTGCAGAATGCCAAGCTTCCCTGTCCTTCACCATCTCTTGGAGTTTGCTCAAATTCATGTCCATTGAGTCAGTGATGCTATCTAATCATTTCATCCTCTGTTGCCCTCATCTCCTTTTGTCTCCAATCTTTCCCAGCATCAGGGTTAAAAAGCTATATATCACAGCACATTGCATAGAGTAGACAAATGGACTTATAGAGATAATTTTATTATTTGTAATCATTCCATTCAATTTTCCCTACTGGCACAGTCAACATACATGATTTAAAAAATTAAGTTTCCCTCCGCCGGGATTTTCAGCAACCCTTTATTCTAGTAAGATATGTTTATCTATTTAGCTATCTATCCCCTATTAATTGACTCTCTAGCTCAAAATGACTTAAAAAGTTATCTTTAATATATTTAAAATATGAGCATTTCTATTGAATATTGAAATGTACACAGAGATTCCTCATATGAGGTGTTATCAAGTAACATGATAGATTTGAAATAATAAAACAGATTTCTGCATGTAGTTGGGGAATTAATCTTACTGTTTTGGGAACATGGTTTGTATAACATGGAGAGATAATTCTGCTACTCTACATCCTACTGGGGAACTATAAAGTAATTCTAATCTGTTTTTTATAGTCTAAATATATTAAATTCTACATTCATAGATGCCTCAATTTTTAATTCTCTCATTTATGCAAGGGATTTGTGTGATAAAATTATATCAAGCTATATTTCATAAACCAAAGCACTATAGGTTTGGAATTTATTTTAACAATTATCTATTTCATACTGAGGCATCTTTGGGGAGTGAGTCTGTTTACAAGTTATACATGTTATGGAAATAAGCTGGCAAATTTGTTTGCTGCCGTAAGAATCACCGACAGCCTCCAACTTACAAATAGCAAACTATTCACATGCCTTCTCCCCAGGCTTCTCTATCACAAAATCCTCTGCTCTGGGATTGGCAAGAAAGTTCCATAGCTGGCCAAGAGCCAACACTCCTCCACTCAGCTGGGTATTCCAGAAGCAGACCCAAAGGCAACGACTAATGCAAAAATGATTTGCTAGAAAGAATTTCTGGGAAATTAGCTAGGGGAGGGGGAAAGAAGCACTGGATTGGGGAGAGAGCAAAAAACAGGGCCACAGTAGCAAGCAAAGCCCCATGGGAGGTAACTGACTAAATCCTACAGAAGAGTCTGAACCACAGAGCTGATGATAATTGACAGTAAGGGAGCTCCAGCACCATACCAGTGGGTTAAATACCTCCTGGCAGGGAAGGGGAAGAGGGATGGTAAATTTCCAGGCAGTTCCAGCTCTCCCTGCACCAAGCTAAGCAGGTTTGGTAGCTTGAGGTGTTGGTGGCGGGGATTTACTTGCTAAGTCTTATGAGATTCTTTGAGACCCCATGGGCTATAGCCTGCCAGGCTGCTCTGTCCATGGGATTTTCCAGGCAACAATACTGGAATGGGTTATCAAGAGAACAACCCTCAAAACAAAGAGATACAGGTGATGATAGTTGGGAGTGAAAGCATGTGTTAGACCAGACAAAGGGTAAAGGGCACAGAAATGATAAAATCATCCCAGGGTACGTGTGCACCATACTGGCAACATCTGCTACAATAGCTCAATTCTTTGTTAAAAAATTCTGATTTCTTTTGGAGAGTGCCAATGTATATAGCTCTGGTTCATCAGGGCCTGGATGACAACTGGTCTGTTATGTTTAGGGCACTTCTGTCTCCACTGCCTTTGACTGATCGAAGTATGACCATGAGTCCCTTATCTAGTAAACAGAAAATCTACTTTTGGCCTCCAGGAATGTGGTTTCTTCCTGAAAATGTCTAATCTTTCCTTCTTCGTTTTCTGTTTTTGATAGTGTCACTTGAGACTGTGATGCTTGGAGCTACTGCAGTCATCAAATGTCTATCAGTGAAGGACAAGAGCGTGGGTAGCAGAAGACACCATGGAATCACAGAATCAACCGAGGACTGCCAACTTCTGGACATCTGGTCAAATAAACAGTAAATGCCTTTCTGATTTAAGTCCAAGGTGACCCATCTAGATTATGTGTACCTTTGGCTCAGGCGAACACTGCCCCACAATAGAAAGCATGAATTATACAAAGGCACTGATTTCTAAGTTTTCTACTTGCACAGTCTTTCTGAAAATGAATCAAAGAAAGGCACACATGTGATGGAGATGCTGGTTCTTCTTTTCCTCCTCCCCTTTCACAACTTCCACTGGCCCTTGGAAAAGATAGAAAACTGGCACTCTACCCCTAAACATTGTCCCAGGCAGTAAAAACCTCCAGGATACTAAACAAAGGGACAATTTGCTATAATAGAAACATAATGGTTTGGGAAAGTGAAATTTACTACATAGCAAATCACTTTGAGAGGCAAGTGGTTTTCCCTTTGGTGGTATCCAAGGAATTGAAGGGGAGTCTAATCAGGGTGTCAGCTAACAGATTATTAAAATACTCTTTGATGGTAGATCATTTGCTTATTTTGGCATGTATCTTAGGAGTTCAAAGAATTGAATTGCTAAAACAAAACTTCTATTTCTCCTTATTTTTTTAGGAAGGCAAAATATTTTTACTTGTTTTTTAAATTGAATTATAATTAATTTACATACAGTGTTGTGTTAGTTTTAATGTACAGCAAAGTGATTCAGTTAATTTTTTTCAGATTCTTTTCCATAATAGGTTATTATAGGATATTGAATATAGTTCCTTGGGCTATACAATAGATTCCTGTTGTCAAAAAATTATATTTCTTTACTTCTTCTGAACAAGTTTTGTCAACTTGTTCACAAGATGTGTTCACAAGGTGTGTTCACAAGATATTCACAAGTTGTGACAGAACAACTTCTGTCACTCTTTATTACAAAATTTTAAATTGAGGATAAACTCTATGTTCAACTCTGACTCATTGTGGTAGTAAGAGCCATTCAGGATTACATAATTGATGAAAAAGAAAAGAAAATCTCCATCCATCTCATTAATGGATAAAAGTTACAGTACATTATTTTTCATATTTAATAATTATTTTACAAAATTCTGTCACGTTTATATTCTTATGATCAACTGTGTACTAATATCATGATGACAACTCCAATTGACCAAAATTTGTATTAGAGCTTTTTATCATAGCAAATTAAAAATATAATACTTAGAAATTAATTCAATAAAATTAAAATATATATATTAGTCAATAGAATATGGCAGTATAATAAAGGAATTATAAACAGAAGGTATATCTCATTAAGATAAATTTTGTAGAAGAGATGGAATGGAAATGCTAGTCACATTTAGAAAAGAATGAGATAATATTTCCAGCTATCAAGAAATAAATATTTGCTTACATTTAAGCAGGTCATAGTGAACATCAAGACAATACATCATTTACATTTCACTGGAAACACCTAAAATGTGACATAGCAATTTCATTCTCAAATGTCACTATTTGCAATTCACATAAATTATTTCTTTTGAAATTCTTTTAATATTGCCACTTGGACAGCATAACTTAGAAAGAAACTTGAGTGGCAGTACTTAATTTTACAAAATAGTTCTGAAGTATAAGGTCAAAGGTATTTAGAAACAAGAGGTTAACAAGAAAGACAAATATTGTATGTGCTCACTTATTTGAAGAATATAAAAATAGCCAACCTCATAGAAATAGAGCAGAATAGAGAGTAGAATTTTTCTCCATGCATGTAGATGTTAAATATAAATGGGAATAAATTCTTCAAGAATTTGCTTCAAGATATCTTTCTCTGTGAATGTAATTTTTTCTGCATTTACCTAATTCTTTATAATAGCTGCATATCAACTACATAATCTTATCAAATCAAAATGAATCTAGAAGCTTCCAGAGTGATGCATATTTACTTCATTTCAAATTCGAAACCAATGTCAATTATAAGGTAATGAATATTCTTATATTTTCCCATAAATATCTCTATATGATAGCTTACTAAATATATGATCACAGGGTCCATCCATTGGTAATTCAAAATCTTAGCAAATCCTGCCGATTGTTTCAACAGTGTTCACTTCAATCAATGTGATATGAGATAGCTAGAGTCTCTCTTTCTTTGCTTCCCTGGTAGCTCAGATGATCAAGAATCTGCCTGCAATGCAGGAGATCAGGGTTCGATCCCTAGGTTGGGACAAATCCCCTGGAGGAGGAAATGGCAACCCATTCCATTCTTGCCGGGAGAATTCCATGGTCAGAGGAGCCTGGCAGGCTACAGTCCATGGACTCACCAAGAGTCAGACACAACTATTTCTTTATCGCATTTAAAATGATCAAGCTTTTGAATCTACAGTTATCTGAGGGTCAAACAAATCTTGTTTTTGCATTAACTTATATTTTACTGATTTCTAGTGAGGGTGGGCACTAGTGATTACATTTACTGGATACTTGTATTTGTCATTTTGCAATTTGCTTTATATTAACCTTTTTGCACAAATGTATTGCAGTTTTCTTACTTTTTATTTTTTATTTTTAGTTTTAGTTTTCTTACTGTTTTAAAGATATGTTGAGGCTTCTATCAATTGTGACCACTTTTCTCTTCTACATTTTATGAGTAATTTTCTTCCAGTCATTTTCTTACCATTTAATTTCACTAATTTTATCCCTTTTGTGTATTTATTTACATTATTTTCATGAAGTTAAATCTGTTTAGCTCCATGACATCTATCTTTCTCTCTATTTCTTTGCTATTTGGTTGTGATTTTCTGAAGGAGGCCAACTGTTTGTACAATGTACACATATTTTCTTTGGCAAAAGTAAATCAACATTTTTCCAACAACAACAACAAAAAATAAATGCATGTGAAAAGATGCTCAATATCACTAATCATCAGGGAAATGCAAATGAAAACCACGAGATACTATCTTATGCCTGTCAGAATGGTTCTTATCAAAAAGTCTACAATTAACAAAATATTGGTGAAAATGTGGAGAAAATGCAACACTTATAAAGCAGTGATGGGAATGTAAACTGGTGCAGCCATCATGGAACATGGTATGGAGGTTTCTCCAAAAAGTAAATTAGATATATACCCAGCATATCTGAAAAAAAAATTACTAATTTGAAAAGATACATGCACCCCTAATGTTCACTACAGCATTATATACAACTGCCAAGACAGGGAAATACAAGTCTCTTAACAGGTGAATGGATAAAGAAGCTATGATCACACATACACACAGACACACACACACGAATACTACTGGGCCATAACAAAAGAAGAAAACTTTGTCATTTGCAGCAACACGAATGGACTTGGAGGGCATTATGCTAAGTGAAATATGTTAGAGAAAAATAAATAAGTATGATATCACATGTAGAATCTGAAAATTACAACAAACTACTGAATATAAGAAAAAAGAAGCAGACTTACAGATACAGAGAACGAACTAGTGATTGCCAGTAGGGAGAGGGGGATAGGCAATGTAGTGGTCGGGGAGTGACAGGAACAAACTACTGGGTATAAGATAGGCTCCAGGGTGTATTATACAACACAGGGAATATAGTCAATATTTTGTACTAACTGTATATGGAAACCAACCTTTAAAATTTGTATAAAAATTTTAAACTATTTAAAAAGAAAAATAGAAAAAAATCATAGTGTCTATTATTCCTGGATTATTTGATTTTACTTCAGTTCAGTTCAGTCACTCAGTCGTGTCTGACTTTGCGACCCCATGGACTGCAGCACACCAGGCCTCCCTGTCCATCACCAACTCCTGGAGTTTACTCAAACTCATGTCCATTAATGCCACTGATACCATCCAACCATCTCATCCTCTGTCGTCCCCTTTTCTCACCTTCAATCTTTCCCAGCATCGGGGTCATTCTAATGAGTCAACTTTTTGCATCCAAAGTATTGGAGCTTCAGCTTCAACATCAGTCCTTCCATTGAACATTCAGGACTGATTTCTTTTAGGATGGACTGGTTGGATCTCCTTGCAGTCCAAGGGACTATCAAGAGTCTTTTCCAACACCACAGGTCAAAAGCATCAATTCTTTGGTGCTCAGCTTTTTTATAGTCCAAATATGACTAAACATCCATACATGACTACTGGAAAAACCATAGCCTTGACTAGAATGCCCTTTGTTGGCAAAGTAATGTCTCTGCTTTTTAATATGCTATCTAGGTTGTTCATAACTTTTCTTCCAAGGAGTAAGTGTCTTTCTACTTCATGGCTGCAGTCATCATCTGCAGTGTTTTTGGAGCCCCCCAAAATAAAGTCTGCCACTGTTTCCCCATTTATTTGCCATGAAGATGCTATGGGACCAGATGCTATGATCTTAGTTTTCTGAATGTTGAGTTTTAAGCCAACTTTTTCACTCTCCTCTTTCACTTTCATCAAGAGGCTCTTTAGTTCTTCTTCACTTTCTGCCGTAAGGGTGGTGCCATCTGCATATCTGAGGTTATTGATATTTCTCCTGGCAATCTTGATTCCAGCTTGTGCTTCCTCCAGCCCAGCGTTTCTCATGATGTACTTTGCATAGCAGGGTGACAATATACAGCCTTCAGTTCAGTTCAGTCACTCATATATAGCCTTGATGTACTCCTTTTCCTATTTGGAACCAGTCTGTTGTTCCATGTCCAGTTCTAACTGTTGCTTCCTGACCTGCATACAGAATTCTCAAGAGGCAGGTCAGGTAGGCTGGTATTCCCATCTCTTTCAGAATTTTCCACAGTTTATTGTGATCCACACAGTCAAAGGCTTTGGCATAGTCAATAAAGCAGAAATAGATGTTTTTCTGGAACTCTCTTGCTTTTTCGATGATCCAGTGGATGTTGGCAATTTGATCTCTGATTCCTCTGCCTTTTCTAAAACCAGCTTGAACGTCTGGAATTTCACTGTTCACGTATTGTTGAAGCCTGGCTTGGAGAATTTTGAGCATCACTTTGCCAGCGTGTAAGATGAATGCATGCTTAACTTTAAAGGTACAATTAAATGTTTTTTTTTCAAACATCACTTAATGTATTTTAATATAACATTTCCCTATTTGCTTGAAATGCATCTTTATCATAAATGTAATTCTTTTCTATACATTAGTCTTTTTTTGAATTCTCTTTCCTGCTTTATCATCTTTTGCTTCTTCCTCCACTAATTCTACCGTGTTTTAATTACTTCAGTTTTATTTCACATTTTGGTTTAAAATCACACCAGTCAGAATGGCTGCGATCCAAAAATCTGCAAGCAATAAATGCTGGAGAGGGTGTGGAGAAAAGGGAACCCTCCTACACTGTTGGTGGGAATGCAAACTAGTACAGCCACTATGGAGAACAGTGTGGAGATTCCTTAAAACATTGCAAATAGAACTACCTTATGACCCAGCAATCCCACTGCTGGGCATACACACCGAGGAAACCAGAATTGAAAGAGACACATGTACCCCAATGTTCATCGCAGCACTGTTTATAATAGCCAGGACATGGAAACAACCTAGATGTCCATCAGCAGATGAATGGATAAGAAAGCTGTGGTACATATACACAATGGAGTATTACTCAGCCGTTAAAAAGAATTCATTTGAATCAGTTCTGATGAGATGGATGAAACTGGAGCCGATTATACAGAGTGAAGTAAGCCAGAAAGAAAAACACCAATACAGTATACTAACACATATATATGGAATTTAGGAAGATGGCAATGATGACCCTGTATGCAAGACAGGGAAAGAGACACAGATGTGTATAACGGACTTTTGGACTCAGAGGGAGAGGGAGAGGGTGGGATGATTTGGGAGAATGACAGTCTAACATGTATACTATCATGTAAGAATTGAATCGCCAGTCTATGTCTGACGCAGGATGCAGCATGCTTGGGGCTGGTGCATGGGGATGAACCAGAGAGATGTTATGGGGAGGGAGGTGGGAGGGGGGTTCATGTTTGGGAACGCATGTAAGAATTAAAGATTTTAAAATTAAAAAAAATAAAAAATTAAAAAAAACTGAAAAAAAATAAAATAAATTTTGCTTGTTATTAAAAAAAATAAAATAAAATTAAAAAAATAATAATAAAATAAAATAAGGCTTGTTGCCTTTATGGTTCTTTTAAATGCAAATCTCGACACATCTCATGTTTTCTTCTCTACTGCCATTTAAGCTTTGAAGTCATTTGTTGCATTATTTCTATAATATAATCATCTTCTTAGACTAAAATCATAGGTGAATTTAGAGAAAATGAATCTTTAAAAATTGGTAACTTTTATCAGAACAATTACAAATTTCAAAAATGCAAACAAGATGAAAAAATATAGGGTCAATGTGTTATTTTTTCACTTTCCCCAATTATGTACATTGCTACCTTTTCCCTCCTGTCACTGCCATTAGAGAGTTTGGAATAAGCTTATACCAGAACTGACCTTATTTCAGTTTAACTAAGAAAAGCAAAAACAAAACCAAGTACAAGAAACCCATAGGAATGTGCCTGAAAGTATAAGGATGTAAGCTGTTGACCCAAGCCAGGTTAACTTCAAGCCAGAGTAAAATAAAATGTTACAGAATCTTCTAAACTGTCTACTTTGAGTATCTAGAGCCCTCTTGGCTCTTGAGTGCAGCCCTGATTTAGCATCTTCCTATCTTAATTCTTTTCAGCTTCCACTTTCCAAAGGTGTCTCTCTTCTTTGTCAAATATACAGTAAATATTTTCTTGTATATTAAGGATTTTTTTTTTGAGATAATTGTAGGGCCACATGCAGTTGTAGGAAGCCATATAGAAAGAGTCTGGGTATCCTCCACCCAGTTTCCCCGTATAGAAACATGCTGCAAAATGACGGCACGATATCACAGCCAGGAAATTGAGAGTGAAACAACACACTGATTTTGTTTGCATTTCCCCAGTTTTACTTGAACTCATGTGTGCATGTATGTGTGGGTGTGCGTAGCCCTTTTTTCCACTTCACATATGATTAACTACTGTACAGTGAGTGTAAGAGCGTTTTATCTTAATTATAGACTCACAGCAGTTTTGCTGTGGAAGTGATATACTGCATGACCCAGAATGATTTGTAACAGAGTTTACATGTAATTAATTTAGAAAAAAATATTAATATATTGTGGAAATTAAACCACAGACCATGACTTTGTGACATATGAATTCTAATGGATCAAAAAGGATATTTCTATTTGTGTGAAAGGGGCTGGTTTTTCATCTGTTGCTGCTAATTTATTAGTGTACAGCCTAGGTGATCGGCTTTCCAAATGAGATTTTGGCTTCACATATTACAGTGAAACATTTATAATTATTGCTACAGAAAACTTACATTGGGGTAATATTTAGTCAATCTTTGTCAATAGGAAACAAAAGCATAAATCTAACACTAGATGGAAAAAAAAACAGAATACAAGATTGCTTTAGATTACATATGGTAAATGTTGATTCATTTACTTACAACTGCATTTTTCTCCAATGAAATTCCATTTGGGTGGCATGCCTATCTTTATTTAAGTTCATTGTTTTATCTTGTCATAATTATTACTAATTTATGCCCTGCCATTTGTGCTTAAAGTGCTTAAAAGGGTAAGCTCTAATGTGTATTCCTTATTTTAAAATCGTTCTGTGGTCTTTCCTTTTCCTAATTATGCTTGGCACATCACAATAGGAAAGAAGGTTCAGTTGCAAAAATATTCGCATGGAATTCAAAGAGGGTCCTCTTCAAGAGAGGATAGAAATGGACTCCATGAGAGCTTCATAACTCAGGAAAACATGTTCTTCCTTTGCTCCTTTAATTTTATTCTTTACTATTGCTATTGCTGTTGTTATCATCATTATCTGGAATGCTGTCAACTTCCTTTTGCTTGGGATATCTTTTCTCTGGGCTATATCGAAGACTTGTATTCTCTTAAAATGTGGCACACACCTGGGCACAGTTTATTCTGATTTTTAACAGCTAGTTGACTGACAAAATAGAGCAAAGATCAAAGAATCATATAGGTTGATGGGTTAGCTTGGTTGCTACTACAGTTAAGTTGCTTAGTTGTTTCAGACTTTTTGCAACCCCATGGACTGCAGCATGCCAGGCTTCTCTTTCCATCACCAACACCTTGAGCTTGCTCAAACTCATGTCCATCTAGTCAGTGATGCCATCCAACCATCTCATCCTCTGTTGTACCCTTCTCCTCTCACCTTCAATCTTTCCCAGCATCAAGGTCTTTTCCAAGGAGTCAGTCCTTCACATCAGGTGGCCAAAGTATTGGAGCTTCAGCATCAGTGCTTCCAATGAATATTCAGGCCTGATTTCCTTTAGGATTGACTGGTTGGATTTCTTTGCAGTCCACGGGACTCTCAAGAGTCTTCTCCAACACCACAGTTCAAAAGCATCAGTTCTTTGGCAGTCCACTTTCTTTACAGTCAAACTCTCACATCCATACATGACTACTGGAAAAACCATAGCTTTGACTAGATGGACCTTTGTTGGCAAAGTAATGTCTCTGCTTTTTAATATGCTATCTAGCTTGGTCATAGCTTTTCTTCCAAGTATCAAGCATCTTTTAATTTCATGGCTTCCGTCACCATCTGCAGTGATTTTGGAGCCCAAGAAAATAAAATCTGTCACAGTTTCCACTGTGTCTCCATATATTTGCCATGAAGTGATGGGACCAGATGCCATGATCTTCATTTTTTTAATGTTGAGTCTTAAGCCAGCTTCATCACTTTCCTCTTTCACGTTCAGTAAGAGGCTCTTTAGTTCCTCTTTGCTTTCTGCCATAAGGGTGGTGTCATCTGCATATCTGAGGTTATTGATATCTTTCCCAACAATCTTGATTCCAGCTTGTGCTTCACCCAGCCTTGCATTTTGCATGATTTACTCCGCATATAAGCTAAATAAGCAGGGTGACAAGATACAGCCTTGATGTACCCCTTTCCCAATTTGGAGCCAGTCCATTATTCCATGTCTGGTTCTAACTGTTTCTTCTTGACCTGCATACAGATTTCTAAGGAGGCACGTCAGATGGTCTGGTATTCCCATATTTTCCACAGTTTGTTGTGATCCACACAATCAAAGACTTTAGTGAAGTCAATGAAGCAGAAGCAGATGTTTTTTTCTGGAACTTTTTTGCTTTTTCTATGATCCAACGGATGTTGGCAATTTGATCTTTGTTCCTCTGCCTTTTCTAAATCCAGCTTGAACATCTGTGATCTCTCAGTTCACGTATTGTTGAAGCCTAGCTTGGAGAATTTTGAGCATCACTTTGCTAGCATGTGAGTTGAGTCCAATTGTCCGATAGTTTGAACATTCTTTGGCATTGCCTTTCTTTGTGATTGGAATGAAAACTAGCCTTTTCCAGTCCTGTGGCCACTGATGAATTTTCTAAATTTCCCAGCATATTGAGTGTAGCACTTTCACAGCATCATCTTTTAGGATTTGAAATGGCTCAACTGGAATTTCATCAGCTCCACTAGCTTTGTTCATAGTGATACGTCCTAAGGCCCAGTTGACGTCACACTCCAGAATGTCTGGCTTTAGGTGAGTAATTACACCATCATGGTTATCTGAGTCATAAAGATCTTTTTTGTATAGTTCTTCTGTGTATTCTTGCCACCACTTCTTAATATCTTCTGCTTCTGTTTGGTCCATACCATTTCTGTACTTTATTGAGCCCATCTTTGCATGAAATGTTCCCTTGGTATCTCTAATTTTCCTGAAGAGATCTTTAGTCTTTCCCATTCTACTGTTTTCCTCTATTTCTTTGCACTGATCACTGAGGAAGGCTTTCTTATCTCTCCTTGCTGTTCTTTGGAACTCTGCATTCAGATGAATATATCTTTCCTTTTCTCCTTTGCCTTTTTGCTTCTCTGCTCAGCTATTCGTAAGGCCTCCTCAGACAACCATTTTGCCTTTTGCATTCTTTTTCTTGGGGATGGTTTTGATCATGGCATCCCATACAATGTTAAGAACCTCTGTCCATAGTTCTTCAGGTACTCTATCAGATATAGTCCCTTGAATTTTTCAGTTCCACTGTCTAGTCATAAGGGATTTGATTTAGGTCATACCTGAATGGACAAAGGAATGGCAAACTACTTTAGTATTCTTGCCTTGAGAACCCCATGAACAGTATGAAAAAGCTTGGTTTCCAAGTTGAAACTAAAACAGAGGGGCTCATGCCACCTGGGTCTCAGACTATCTTTTCTGGATTGACTTTTGCCAAGAACAACGGGGTTGATTATCTTTTGCTATTGTTAAATTTGGAAGACAAATGATAGAGAAATAACTACCAGTATCCTAATCATTCTTATTTTGTTCACCATAAAGCAAAGTGAAAGAGAAAACCATAAAGAAATTATGATGAATATTTTCTAGAAATAGGTCTGTTAAGTCAAACATTTTAATTTATGTCACTGAAGATTTTGTGTTAATTACTATTATATTGGTATTAAAATACTTTAACTTAATAAACTTTAGTTTTTACATCTATAAATAAACCACACAAGCATAAATATGCATATTCAGTAAGATCCAAAGTCCATCTGAGCAGAGTACAATGTTATGAAATCATCATGAAAAATAATCTGATGTTAGATAATGAAAAGTTTTGGATGCTCAGAAAAATGATTTCGGTGTTAATATCTGCCAAGACATTTTTAAGATTTCCTTTACCTATTTAGTACTCTTTTTTTTGAGCCCTTGATTTTTTGTTTGTTCTAGCTTTTGTGATTCAATCTTGTGCTCACTTTCTTTCCCCTTAATGTTCTCTTTTATCAAGGCCCCTAATGCTCCTGATGCAGTGAGAATTTTAGACCTGTTTCTTTAGAAATCTTAAGATAGGAAATTGAATTCACAAAGGCAAATGTGGTCAGTCATGACACTCAAGTTGAGCAAATGCCTAGCTAGGTGTCAGTCTAAGTGAGGCAGAGCTGGACATCAGAAGAGCTCTTTCTTGATGATTCTATAGGGTAAAATTAAAGGTTCAGAGTCTAGAAGTGTTTCCATAGCCTCTCTGAGTACTGAACTTCTGGAGGGGGTTTCATACTGGAGGGGGTTTTCCCTCTTGTTACACTGACATCTCTTTCTCTGTAGCTCACATCCAGGGGCCATACCTACTGCTAACTAATATGACCAGATTGCTGGGCTGAATTGACTGCTAGGGAGGAAGAGCAGGACTATGGCAGACACCCAATAATGAACAGGTTAAGGACTACAGTAAAAGAAATACATTCAATTCTATACACATCTCTCAGCAGGATAGATAGCAGAAAAAAATGAAAATGCCTTCTTCAACTAGCCTATAGAAATGACTGGCATTTCTCAAGGAGCAAGTCACCTATTACTCTAAGGAAATTCTGAGTGCTACAGAGAGAAGATCCACTGCCCTCTTGTCCCACATACATACAAAAGAGCAAAAATAATAATGGAGAATAATGGAGATGAGAAGTCAAGATGGGTATATTTCAGTTCATGTACAATATTAAAAAGGCTGAGGTTGAGAGGATAGAGCAAAGGCTCAGAATAAAGGTAGAGACTTCAATTACCAGAGCAAAGAGCTCACTTTCTGCCCAGTGCATCCTCCATTCTTAGGAGGGTGTCTCAAATAAAGCTTCATTTTTGGCCTGAGGAAAACACTGTTTTCTGCTTCAGATGAATGGGTGGAATAAAGAATAGCCCCAAATCTATAAGCTCCTAAGCCCATGTAATCATGTAAGTACTAGAGTTCATTTAACATAAATGTTTACTAAGCATCTACTCTGAGCCACGTTACTTTTTCTGATGTTGGTGATATAGTTGTAATACAACATAGTTGTAAACACAACAGAGTTCTTGCCCTCACGGAGTTTATATTCTAATAGAGGATAATTAAATGTCCAGATGAACATGCAGTGTTTCAGTGTAATTGATATATATACATATAGCTGATTCACTTCATTGTACAGTAGAAACTAGCACAACATTGTAAAGAAAGTATATCTCAATTAAAAAAAAAACAGAAATAAAGGCAGGTAGTGACAAATACCATGATGTAATTTAGGAGCTAAGATTGCTGGGGCTTCCCTGGTGGCTCAGAGAGTAAAGAATCTGCCTGTAATGCAGGAGACCTAGCTTTGATCCCTGGGTTGGAAGGATCCCCCGGAGGAAGGAATGGCTACCCACTACAGTATTCTTGCCTGGGAAATCCCATGGACAGAGGAGTCTGGCGAGCTGCAGTCCATGTGGTTGCAAAGAGTTGGATGTGACTGAGCAAATAACATTTCACTTCACATGCAGTTGCTATAAACAAATATTGCTCTGAAATTAAAATGAACCTTTATTCAGAAAACCACTCACAGGATTTAGGTCAGGAAGAAACACACTTGATATGAGCTGCCAATTTCTTTAACAGAAACAAGGCAGCTCCCTAGATGGAGAACAGCAAGTATTTCTGTGAAGCATAGTTTTCCCCTCTCCTTCTCTACAAGGACATCTGGGATACTTCCAGAACAAGGAAGGTCTTGTTAGAGTGAGAAAGGAGACTAATTAATTCTCAAAAGGTGTTTTAAAAATATTCTTTACATAAAGGATTTACTCATTATTTCAGAAGAACTCATATTAATAATCCAAACGCTTCTGTTCAGGAGAATGACTATAAATTTTTGGCTTTCTGGATTCCTAGACTGAACTCAGGAGTCAGTAGAGATGCATCTTCAGCCAAAGAGAAACTGAGTTAGTGCAGAACTGTTCCTGACTGGTATTTTTTTGGCTTCAGAGTTTCAGTATTTCATAAGGACTGTTTCACCACAGTCAATCCCCTTCCCTCCCACCAACTCTGAATTGATGCATTTAATTGGATTATGTCCCTCTTAGTTAGGCACTCATAATGATGAATTATTTCTCACTTAGCCTGTCTTCTGATGCTTTTCTTTTTCTTTTGGCTGAGGTTCTTGTCTGATTTCATCACATCTCCTACCCTGCCTCTGGGTTGTCTATTGTAGTGATGCTAGGGCCAGGTTTTGCAAGAAAGAGATGGGGGTATTGAGGCCTGGCTCCAGGACAAGAAGTTGAGCCGAGAGCATAAGCTGCATCTTTGTTAGACACCATCACACTCTGCTGTGCCTTTCTTTCTTTCTTAAATTCTTCATCTATTTCCTTATAAAAATACAAAATGAATATCTATAAATGCCACATAGGGTGCTAGAACTGTGAAGGTCATTTATTGCCTTGTGACAGTCATTCTCAGAGGGCAAAACAATTTCATGTAGTTGTGCCCAAAGGGTAAACATTCATTGCAAATAATTACATGAAATGCCAGTAAACACTCAAAATGATGAGCATTTACTCTCTAAACAGAAGTGATAAAATATCAAACTTCAGGAAGCACAGAAAACCAAGTATTACACATGAACTACAGGTATGCAGGAACAATTTTAAAACCAGCTGTGTATAACGGACTTTTGGACTCAGAGGGAGAGGGAGAGGGTGGGATGATTTGGGAGAATGGCGTTGTAACATGTATACTATCATGTAAGAATCGAATCGCCAGTCTATGTCCGACGCAGGATACAGCATGCTTGGGACTGGTGAACAGTGATGACCCAGAGAGATGTTATGGGGAGGGAGGTGGGAGGGGGTTCATGTTTGGGAACGCATGTACACCCATGGTGGATTCATGTCAATGTATGGCAAAACCAATAAAAAAAAAAAGATTAAAAAGGAAAAAATAAAATAAAATAAAACCAGCTTCCTGCCTGATAGATGGCATGGCCTGTTTCTCAGCTAAAGAAGAGAAGGCCAATTAAAAAATAATATACCTGATATCAGTCATAACAAACTGTCAAGACTTTACCAAAAATTGCTTTATCAGCAACTATGTACAGTGATAAATAATTACCCATCACCAATACTACTCAAGAACAGCAGTAAGCTTCCTGAGAACTCTGTAAAATTTTTCCTCCATAATTAACCCTCATTAAAAAATGGCAGGGTTTCCCCCCACCTTCAGAATGATCAGAGATGACATGAATGCAGCTGAGAACAGCTGTGACACAGGTATTTTATGTGCAGTTTCTTGGGAGTAACTCATCACTCATGAAGTGATTCATTAAATTTTTTTTTTACTCATTCTGTTACAAAAAATGGAGAAATAGGCTTAGAATGATCATTTCTAACTTATTAGAGGAAATATCAAAGGACAGCCAATGTTTTGTCACTGTGTTTCAAGAACTAAACCTTTATATACAATGTTTAAACACTCCATTACGTCATACCAAAGGGAACAAGAAGAGTTGCCTCAACATGACTTCCACTGGTCTAACTGGGATTTGCAAATCAAAAAACTACATATTAATGATGATAGCTCATATTATATTCAATATAAGAAACACCAAGTCTATAGTGATATTCAAAAACAAAAGGGACATAAGGGAAAGCTCTTTGGTGTACAAAAATGCTAGCTAATCTATTTGTACATAACAATACAATAAAAAAAAAACTGCCAATGACCTTTTCAACCACTAATATGACTACTGATTAAGCTGAGAATCATGCATAGATTCTAAAACGATTATGTGAAATGTTGGAGGAGAATGGTAATATGGTCTCATAGCATAAAGCCACAGTAGCTTTTTTTTTAACTTTTTATTTTTAGTTTATTTTACTTTATAATACTGTATTGGTTTTGCCATATTATTTACAATGGATAAAAATACCCCTGCAACAGGGAGAATGAGAAAACACTATCTTAATTCAGTCTTCAAACTAGGATACCCATTGTGGCACAAACCAACAAGATGTGTTTTCTGAGGCTCTATTAATAAGAAGTGCACATTTAGAGAATTCTTATCAAAAATTTTTATCATGCATTTAATCACGAGGAAACATTTGGATCAATCAAAATGTGGGGCATTCTACAAGACAATTGACCTGATCTCTTCAAAATATCACTGTCAAAAAAGAAAAAGGGGTTGATGGGAACTTTCTAGATTAAAAAGAATTTACAGACATATGACAATCAAATGTACTAAATTACCCTCTATTGGATCCTGTTCCAGAAACAAAAATCTGAAAAAGCATTTAGGGAAGTTTGGGGAAATGTGATTATGAACTCTGTGTTGATTAAAAGTACTCTATCATTGTTAAACACCTTGGAGGGGTACGAGTTTAGTTGTGAAGGAGAAATCCATATTCTTAAGAGACACAGCATGAACTATTTCTGATGTAATGTCATTGTATCTATAATTTCATTTCAAATGGTTCAGTAAAGATGATGATAAAGATACAGAACTAGTTACAGCCGATGTGGGGAAAGTATTTTTAAATAGTCACATTTCAAGGAAAGATTTTATTATGTTGCTCTCAGTTTTTTTAGCTGCATAGTTACAAAATGCAGTCTTAAGATAGATCTTCCATTTTCCATACATAAAGTACTGACAGACCATACAGTGATAAAGACAGATAGTTTCATTTTACCTTTAAACGTCAGTGAAACAATTGGCCATGTACAGAACTCCACACTAATAAAATAAAAGAAGAGGTTTGGAAAGGGTTTTAGAAAGAATAAGAGAGATAGTATAGCATATTTTCAGAAGTGAAAGGAACAATATCTGGAGAAAAAGAAAGAAATTTGCACTGATTGTCCTCATATTTTTATGTTCCATGAAGACAGGCATATTTGTATGTCTTATTCACTACTTTATCCCATCTGTCTAGAATGGTGCTACCACAAATTAGGTAGTAAATAATAAATGTGTGAAAGGATGTGAGCTTGGACTAGCCACCTTTCTACATTTAATATTATACAACAATGGGGAGGGATAAATGGGAGTTTGAAGTTATTATTGCAATAGATGCAAACTATTACATTTAGAATGGATAAACAAGGTCCTACTGTATAGCAAGGTGGCTCAGCTGGTAAAGAATCCACCTGCAGTGTGGGAGACCTGGGTTCGATCCCTGGGTTGGGAAGGTCCTATAGAGAAGGGAACGGCTACCCAATCTAGTATTCTGGCCTGGAGAATTCCATGGACTTTATAGTCCATGGGGTCACAAAGAGTCGGACATGATTGAGTGACTTTCACTTTCACTGTATAGCAAAGAGAATTATATCCAAACTCCTGAGATAAACCATAATGGAAAAGAATATTAAAAAAAAAAAAAGAATGGATGTATGTGTGAGTGCTAAGTCACTTCCACAGGGTCCAACTCTTTGCGACCCTATGAACTGCAGTGTGCCAGGCTCCTCTGTCCATGGGATTCTCCAGGCAAGAATACTGGAGTGGGTTGCCATTTCCTTCTCCAGGGGGTCTTTCTGACCCAGGATTGACTATGCCATCTCTTATGTCTTCTGCATTGGCAGGTGAGTTCTTTACCACTAGTGCCACCTAGGAAGCCCTAAACCATAATGGAAAAGAATTAAAAAAAAAAAAAAAGAATGTATACACGTGTATAATGGAGCTGTACAGTAAAAATTAGCAGAACACTGTAAATCAACTATACTTCAATTTAAAAAAAGATAGTTTTTTAAAAGTTATACAACAAATCTGAGAGAGAAAAAAGAGAGTGAATGAGAGAGATAGAGAGAGCATACCAGAGAGCAAGAACCCCTATTTTGCATAGGACAGAAGTCAACTACTTCTGGGAAAAGACAGGAATACTGACATGAGTCCAGCTCTATTCAACCCCACAGCCCAGACATCAAGTCCACAGCCCTTCTAAATATCATCTAGTCCTTTCCTTTCAATCTGTAAGAAAGGAGGCACAGAAGTAGGACTGCATATTAAGGCAGCAGGGCTCATTCACTGCAGAAGCAAGATAATGCCCTATAATCTTGAGTCTACAATGGAGATATAATTCCACTTGTCTTTGCTAGTAAGGGAAAGGCCATATCATTGAGAGAACTGTTCTGGGCTTACAGTTACATGTTCCTGGGTTGAAATTTAAATTCTGCCCCTACTGACACATCATTGTCAATAAGTATTTGTTAAGTGATTACTTTATACATTTCATGCTTTTACTCAAGAAACCAAGCTAAAGGAGGGGAAAGTGCCTCACATTGACAAAAGCCACCTTGGCTCACTCTCATGAAGCAGAACTTCAGCAGGAATATAGTTATCCATCTTCAAGGAGATGTGGAAGGATCATTTCCACATGGACCTCAGAAGAAAGGAATCAGACACCATCCACCACTAGCCATATGTGACACAATGGTCAAACACAATAATGTACAGAAGACTTACACAGCTGAACTAACAAAGACAATTCAGAGGAAGATTACTATACAGTCGGAATATTCTGTACTTTGTAACTTTCTAAAGTGCCTTCATTGAGATAATTTGAAGAATACCAGTAGGCAAACATTGACTGGTTCTTCCTTTACCTCAAAGGAATTACCCTAACTCTGATAGACTTAATTTTAAAACAAAAGATCATTTGGGAAGTAAGTAATAGTCATAAGTCTTTCAATCCTCACAGCAAGGCTGTAAAGTTGGGACACCCATCTCAACAAAATAAGAGCTGGATTAATGTAGTTACCTTGCCCCTTACTGGCCTCCACTCTGCCATAACTGCCACACTCTACCATCCACACATTAGAGACAGATGTTCTAAAAAAGTCAGTTCAGTCAAGTTACGTCTCTGCTCAGTATACTGCACAGGCTGCCCAACTCAGAACAAGAACTAACGTCACAGCATCTACAAGTCACAATACACTCTGCTTCCCTAATCCCCACACTAATCTCTACTTTCACCTCCTAGTTTTTACTGATCTCTTTACTCACTCTGTGGCAGCCATCTTTGACCTCTTTGCTGTTCTTCAAGCAAAATAACTCTTTTTCTCCATGCCTTTGCACCTGCTATTATTTTCACATGAAATGATAGCCCCTACAACTTAGGGTGCGGGGAGGGGGGGCCTCAAACTTTAGCTGCATTAGCAGCACATAAGGGCTTGTTAAAATACATGCTGTGGGATCCCACACCCAGGGTTTCTGATTCATTAGGTCTAACATGGGATGCACTGATTTGCATTCCCAGCAAGTTGCCCAGTCATGCTGATGTTGCTGGTTGATGCATTTTGATAACTACCTCCCTATACAGCCACCTAGCTCACTACCTTATTGATATTCCCTACTTAATCAGGAGACATGTTCTTATATCGTATATTCAAAAAAGAACACACAGTCTTCATTCATTTTTATCATCTTGTTCTCTTTTGTTTTTCTTCCTAGAATTTATCATCTGATGTCATATAATTTACTAACTTTCCTACACTTTCCATCTTTCTTATTCACACTCATCAGAATTCAAACTCTATGCTAGGAGGGATTTTGTGTATTTTGTATACCACTATATCTCAAAGCCTAAGCTAATATCTGACATACAGAAAAAGTGAAAGTGAAAGTCGCTCAGTCGTGTCCGACTCGTTGGGACCCCATGGGTATACTGTCCATGAAATTCCCTAGGCCAGAATACTGCAATGGGTAGCCTTTCCCTTCTCCAGGTGATTTTCCCAACCCAGGGATCGAACCCAGGGCTCACACATTGCAAGTGGATTCTTTACCAGCTGAGTGACAAGGGAAGCCCAAGTATACTGGACTGGGTAGCCTATCCCTTCTCCAGGGTATCCTCCCGACCCACAAATCAAACTGGGGTCACCTGCATTGCAGGTGGATTCTTTACCAACTGAGCTATCAGGGAAAGGTACTCCATAAATATTGGTTGAGTCAATGACCTAGCAGGAAATTTGGGAGATAATTCCCAACAAAATCTAGATGGAAATTTTGCTCCAAAAAGAAAATATAAAGGCAAGGTAAAGTTCATGATAATGAGCTTGAAATGAAAATGAGATGAAATTTGAAATGAAAGATGACTTATCTATGAAATTTTTAAAAAGTCTTTGATTACAATCAATATTTTCAGTTAACAGGGAAGATAAATTGTGATCGGCATTGTATACAGACTTTGAAGAGGGCTGTATAGGGAGACCATTTAATTATGAGGATCAAGAAAATGGTAGTATTTGTTAAAAAGACTGAATAAAAGAAACATATTTCCAAATAACTGGAAAGTGTCAACTGCATGAATTCGGAGAGGTACTATAGCAGGGCATGGGGAAAAGGATTTTCCACTTTCTCATCAGCTACTGAGTTATTTAAATTTATATTTTAATCATAAAACATATTAATACATACCAGTCATACTTGCTAAACTTGTACCATAACTATGATCATCACCTTGATTCAAATAATAAAACTTCCCCAAAGTAGACCACTCCACATAAGAATGAGGGAAAAGTAGAAACGGTGACAGAGTTTAGTTTCTTGGGCTCCAAAAGCACTGCAGGTAGTGACTGCAGCCATGAAATTAAAAGATGCTTGTTCCTTGGAAGAAAAGCTATGACAAACATAGACAACATATTAAAAAGCAGAGACATCACTTTTCTTACAAAGGTCTGTACAGTCAAAGCTATGGTTTTTCCAGTAGTCATGTACAGATGTGAGAGCTGGACCATAAAGAAGGCTGAGTGGTGAAGAATTGATGCTTTTGAACTGTGGTGTTGGAGAAGTTATGCTTGAAAGTTCCTTGGACAGCAAGGAGATCAAACCAGTCAATCTTAAAAGAAATCAACCCTGAATATTCACTGGAAGGACTGATGCTGAAGCTGAAGTCACAATACTTTGGCCACCTGATGCAAAGAACTGACTCATTGGAAAACACCCTGAAGCTGGCAAAAACTGAGGGCAGAGGAGAAGGGGGCAGCAGAGGATGAGATGGTTGGATAGCATCACCGACTCGATGGACATGAATTTGAGCAAGCTCTGGGAGAAGGACAGGGAAGCCTGGCACGTTGCAGTCCATGGTGTCGCAAAGAGTTGGACACTACTTAGTGACTGAACCACAACTACACAAGAATATCACACAATTCTCAACATATTTTATCCAGTCTAACCACACGAGTCACATTACATTTATTTATTTTTTAAAATTTTCTTTCTTTCTTTCTTTTTTATGTTTATTTTACTTTACAATACTGTATTGGTTTTGCCATACATTGACATGAATCTGCCATGGGTGTACATGAGTTCCCAATCCTGAACCCCCCTCCCACCTCTCTCCCCATATCATCAAGGATACATTTGAATCCGTTCTAATGAGGTGGATGAAACTGGAGCCGATTATACAGAGTGAAGTAAGCCAGAAAGAAAAACACCAATACAGTATACTAATACATATATATGGAATTTATAAAGATGGTAATGATAACCCTGTATGCAAGACAGCAAAAGAGACACAGATGTATAGAACAGACTTTTGGACTCTGTGGGAGAGGGAGAGGGTGGGATGATTTGGGAGAATGGCATTGAAACATGTATACTATCACATTACATTTTTTAATGAAAATTTTAAGTTTAGAATAATTTTAGATTTTTAGAAAAGTTGCAAAATCAGTACAGAGAATTCTTATACACTCCACACCTAGTTTCCCCTATTAACTTCATTGTTATTAACTAAAATCCATATTCTGTGCAAATTTCCTTAGTTTTTGCTGGATATCTTTTTTATATTCCAGGATCACATTCCAGTTATGACAGTACATTAAGTCCTTAGGTTTCCTTAGGCTCTTTCACCAAGTGTCAGATTCTAAGACATTGTTTTTGATTACCTTGGCAATTTCAACGAGTACTGATCAACTATTTTGCAGAATATCCCTCATTTTCATTTTGTTCGATGTGTTTCTCACAATTAGACTGGAGTTACAGGTTTGGGGAGGAGGAGGTTACCATTCTAATCACATCATATCAAGAGGTTATGCTATTATCAAGTCTCATCATTGCTGATGTTAACCTTGATGATGTGGCTGAGATAGTGTTTACCAAGTGTCCCTACTACAGAGTCACTCATTTTCCCCCATGCATACTGTACTTTTTTGGAAGGAAGTCACTATATAGAGCCCATACTTAAGGAGTTAGAAGCTATGTGTCACCTCCTTTACAGGGGAAAAAAATCTATAAATAAATTATTTGGAATTTTTCTTCATGGCATATTTGTCTATTGTCTCCCATTAATTGATTTATTTTAGTATGGTCTCACAGATTTTTAAAAAATATTGAGTCACACTATAACGCTACATTGCTTATTTTGTTGTCCAAACTGTTTCTGCTTTGGAGTTCTTTCTTTTTTATTTATTTATTTATTTATTTTTATTTTTACTTTATTTTACTTTACAATACTGTATTGGTTTCGATATACATTGACCTGAATCCACCACGGGTGTACATGCGATCCCAACATGAACCCCCCTCCCACAACATCCCTCTGGGTCATCCCCATGTACCAGCCCCAAGCATGCTGTATCCTGCATCAGACAGACTGGTGATTCGATTCTTACATGATAGCATACATGTTTCAATGCCATTCTCCCAAATCATCCCACCCTCTCCCTCTCCCTCTGAGTCCAAAAGTCTGCTATACACATCTGTGTCTTTTTTGCTGTCTTGCATACAGGGTCATCATTGCCATCTTTCTAAATTCCATATACATGTGTTAGTATACTGTATTGATGTTTTTCTTTCTGGCTTACTTCACTCTGTATAATTGGCTCCAGTTTCATCCATCTCATCAGAACTGATTCAAATGTATTCTTTTTAGTGGCTGAGTAATACTCCATTGTGTATATGTACCACAGCTTTCTTATCCATTCATCTGCTGATGGACATCTAGGTTGTTTCCATGTCCTGGCTATTATAAACAGTGCTGCGATGAACATTGGGGTACACGTGTCTCTTTCAATTCTGGTTTCCTCGGTGTGTATGCCCAGCAGTGGGATTGCTGGGTCATATGGCAGTTCTATTTGCAATTTTTTAAGGAATCTCCACACTGTTTTCCATAGTGGTTGCACTAGTTTGCATTCCCAGTTGACTCCCATATTATGTTGAAATCACTCCACTATTGTAGGTTTTTTCTTCTTTAGCATTTCCTTATTTTCTGGCAAAACAAGATACTCCAGGCTCATCTATTAATGTTCCTGCTCCATTCCTAGAATCAGCCATTTCTCTAAGGATCCCTGGTTCCCTTTCTTGGGGGATGGTAATAGAAATCAAAATTTGGGCATTGAATGTACTCATTGCTCCAGAAGACTCGTTATTTCCAGGCCCTCTCAGTTGTCAAAGCAAGAAAATGTGTGTGTGTGTGTGTGTGTACTAAAACATGTATATATCCATATCTATGAATATTTCTATATGTATCCATTTGAATCTCTAATAAATTAAACATGAGTTCATATTAAAGTCTCCAACTCCAATCCAGTATCAAATGGGTTATTCTAGCCTTTCCATCCTGCCTATATGTCACCTCTATCTCTGACAGTGAAAAATAAGGGTGCCATAGTCTACCATCCATTAACTTAATTGTTCAGTTCTACAGGACAAGTGTAGCAGTTTCAGAATTCTTAATCCTTACCCCATGGGAAACAACCTTATCAACTAGAATCAAGTTCTCATGTACAGTTCCTTTTGCCTTGCATCGTAAGAGTCTCCACTAATCTCCAAAGCTGTTCATTAGGTCAGCACATTATACTCCTATTCTTTGTCAAAGGGATTATCTCATTTATTAGTAATACAGATTCTTTGTTCACAGCATGCATTGCTTTTTCTGGGTTTCCCCTGGCCTCACATTTGCACTTTCCAGAGTATAATATAAATAGAATCATAAAATATCCAGCTTTTTCAAACTTTTTTTTTCTACTTAGTAACATGCCTTTGGAGAAGGCAATGGCAACCCACTCCAGTACTCTTGCCTGGAAAATCCCATGGACAGAGGAGCCTGGTAGGCTGCAGTCCATGGGGTCATGAAGAGTCAGACACGACTGAATGACTTCCCTTTCACTTTTCACTTTCATGCATTGGAGAAGGAAATGGCAACCCACTCCAGTGGTCTTGCCTGGAGAATCCCAGGGACAGGGGAGCCTGGTGGGCTGCCGTCTATGGGGTCACACAGAGTTGGACACGACTGAAGTGACCTAGCTGCAGCGGCAGCAACATGCCTTTATGATTCATCTGTGTCTTTATGATTCATCTGCACTGCTAGCTTTGCCATTTTATCACTAAATATTATTCTACTATATGCATGTCCCACATTTCACTTATCCATTTTCTTTTTCAAGGATATCCTGGTTGCCTCAACTTTTTGGTGATTATGAATAAAGCTACTATAAACATTCAAGTGCAGGTGTTTATGTGGACCTAATTTTTCAAATTAGTTAGGTAATTACCTAGGAACTGGCTTGCTAGATTATAGGTTAAGACTATTATGAGTGTTATAAGAAACCACTGAACTGTCTTCCAAAGTGACTGTATCCATATTTCATTCAAAGAAAAATCCCTGCTCTTGCACTGACTGATGTTTAGCATTTGCAGGTAGACAGCATACTCATGGAAGTGGATTCATTAATAACAATGGATTGAATGAGGGATATTTCAGGCTCACCTCATGTGGTATTCAAATCTAGTGTGTCCACCCTAGAATCAGCTTCTGATGTTGAGGCAATTTAGCTGGTAGAGGTAGACACATTGTGTGAAATGACTTTGTATATTAGTCTAGAAAAAAGTTTTAGAGTCCAGTGCTCATTAATTGACAGCTAATATGAGGAGATCCAACTAGTCCATTCTGAAGGAGATCAGCCCTGGGATTTCTTTGGAAGGAATGATGCTAAAGCTGAAACTCCACCTCATGCGAAGAGTTGACTCATTGGAAAAGACTCTGATGCTGGGAGGGATTGGGGGCAGGAGGAGAAGGGGATGACAGAGGATGAGATGGCTGGATGGCATCACTGACTCGATGGACGTGAGTCTGAGTGAACTCCGGGAGATGGTAATGGACAGGGAGGCCTGGTGTGCTGCGATTCATGGGGTCGCAAAGAGTCGGACACGACCGAGCAACTGAACTGAACTGAATGTGAAAGCTGTCTGTTTTAAAGGAGGGCCTCACAAACTTGTTTTGAGAATTAAATAAGATAATACATGTTAAGTTTCTACCATAATATCTGGCACATTGTGGACACAGAATACACATTAGTCAAAAACTGGAAAGAAAGAAAAAAACTGTCAATCTGTCAATTTGCTTTCTAACACCAAGCCATTTTGAGTGTTTGTTTGCTTATGTATATATATGTAAGTAATGGCTGCATCATTTAAAAAATAATCCATGAAAATAGAATAGACCAAAAACATATACTCCCACTGTGCTCATAATTTGAATTTATCTTATTAAAAATGAGATTGAATATGTTTCTCATGTTATTTGGTCATTTGTGTTTCAATAGATAGAGTCTTTGTGGTTGGTTGAAAATGACAATGAACCAGTCCAATTTTGGAAACAAATTGCTGCACTCGGTAACATATGACTTGAAAACTCCCCAAAATTCATTTCAACAAAGGAAAGAAAGAAAGGGACTTGAAAGTCCCTATTGTGCATAGAAGCAGTGATAACAAAAGATATCAGTCTTTTTTCACATGGAATTAGCTCTGTAAGCACTCAGCTCAATCAGGGGGAAAACTGGCATTTCTCAAATTTGAGTAAAATCTAAGGGATGTCAAGACTATATCTGAATTATAAAATCTCAGATAATTCAGAAAGACAAGCTAGATCCATGTCTTCACTTCTTCCTTTTCCTGTCCTTTGCCATTATTTGGACTCTGGATTAAAGCCACACTATTGAAACTGTGGCATTTCAAAGGAATCCTCTAGAAAGCCAATTGAAACACAAATTTCTGGGATCCACCCCAGAGTTTCTGATTCAGTAGGTCTCAGGTAAACTCAGTTTTCTTTTCTACAGTATTCCCAGATGATACTAATGTGCTGATCCAGGGCCAAGACACTGACCGATACTGTATTATGATACTACATATCTAAGTTTTCAAAGTATTTGATATTTTAATAAAAAAATTTATCTTTACAAAGTTTGAAATGTCACTAAACAACCAAGTAGCCATTTTTGCTATGTAAGAAAAAAAGAAAACTATCTGAATTTACTGGATGGCTATTACATAAATGCAAGGAAGTCATTTCTTTTTCATACAGCCAATGTTATCAAATAATCCCATTATCTGCCATTGATGGTGCTTATTGGAATGAACTAGCTACTTGTTACAATGCTGATTATGATCTCAGACAGTATCCAAAATTACAGAACACAGTCATAGCCCAGATGTAAAGTTAAACTTAGAGAAGTTGATTATATATTTTGACCCCTCTCTTTTTCTAAATTCCTCTCTCCTGAGATTAATAGACATCTCTATCCCAGGCATTTCCTCTACAGCTTAGACAAAGCAGTCTTTTCTTTATATCCATCTCAACATAGGTGCTGATTTTTTTTTCTTATTGTCTTACATAAACTTAGTAAATATATGCTTTCGTTTGTGAATGCTTGATTTGTTTCCTTTCTTCACTCACTAAGATTTCCAATTAACCCTTGCTGTCCAAAGACAAATATTCTTCCTTTTCTTAAAATCTTATTTTTCTCCTAAAAGCTGTATATTGTACAAAACTGAGGTTATATTATTTATATTCTTCCTTGACTAGGTTTTTTTAAAATCATTATTTCTTGGAAATCCTTACATATTAGTAAAATTAGACTTTGTTAATTCTGATGGATGCATATAATTTCTTTTTCTTTGTAGAAAAGTTAAATTTTGTTCAACTTCACCATGGTGATGGCTAGGGTGATGCAGTGAGGATCTGCTGCAGTAGCAACCACATAGGGAATCCGAATGATTCCCATCAACCCTACTCCATCCCTTCTGATCCTCACCCCTCTACCTCTGACAACAACCGATTTTTCTCTGTATGTATGGTATTTTGTTTTGTTTTGTTTTTCTGGTAGGTTTTTTCCTCTGGTTTCTTTTATTTTAGATTTCACATATAAAAAAGAAAACTGTTAAAATGACTGAAATACTCAAGGCAATCTACAGATTCAATGCAATCTCTACCAAATTACCAAAGGCATTTTTCACAAAACTAGAACAATTTTTTTTTTAAATTTGTATGGAGACACAAAAGACCCTGAAGAGCCACAACAATCTTGAGAAAGGAGAATGGAGCTAGAGTAATCAGGCACCCTGACTTAAGACTATACTACAAAGCTACAGTCATCAAAACAGTATAGTAGTGGCAGAAAAACACACACATAGATCAATGGAATACAACATAAAGCCCAAAAACAAACCCACATACTCACAGTCAATTAATCTACCACAAAGGAGGCAAAAATATACAAGGGAGAAATGACAGTGTTTTCAATAAGTGGTGCTGGGAAAACTGGACAGCTACATGTACAAGCATGAAATTAGAACATTCTCTAACACCATATACAAAAATAAACCCAAAATGGATTGAAGACTTAAATGTATTACCAGATCCTATAAAACTCTTAGAGGAAAATATAGGCAGAACACTCTTTGACATAAATCACAGCAATAATTATTTGGATCTGTCTCCTGGTTGCTTCCCTGGTGGTCTGTCTCCTAGAGTAATGTAAATAAACACAAAAATAAACAAATGGGACCTTATTAAAGTTAAAAGTTTTTGCACAGAAAAGGAAACCATAAACAAAATGAAAACATAACCCACAAAGTGAGACAAAATGTTTGCAAGCAATGCTGCTGCTGCTGCTGCTGCTGCTGCTGCTGCTGCTGCTGCTGCTACGTCGCTTCAGTCATGTCCGACTATGCGACCCCATAGACGGCAGCCCACCAGGCTCCCCTGTCCCTGGGATTCTCCAGGTAAGAACACTGGAGTGGGTTGCCATTTCCTTCTCCAATGCATGAAAGTGAAAAGTGAAAGGGAAGTTGTTCAGTCGTGTCTGACTCTTCATGACCCCATGGACTGCAGCCTACCAGGCTCCTCTGTCCATGGGATTTTCCAGGCAAGAGTACTGGAGTGGGTTGCCATTGCCTTCTCTGGCAAATAATGCCACCAACAAGCAATTAATTTCCAAAATAGACAAACAATCCATGTATCTTGACATCAGAAAAACAAACAATGCAATCCAAAAAATGAGCAGAGGACCTAAATAGATACTTCTCCAAAGAAAACTTACAGATGACCAACAGACACATGAAAATATACTCAACATCACTAACAGAGAAATGCAAATGAAAACTACAATGAATAGCACCTCACACCAGTCAGAATGGTCATCAGTAAAAGGCCTATAAATAATAAATGCTGGAGAGGATGTGGAGAAAAGGGAACCCTCCTACAGCATTGGTGGGAATGTAAATTGGTACAGCCACAATGGAGAACAAGACTTTTAATTTCTATTGTGTTTAATAAACATTATTGAGCAATTATTATGTTCAGAGTGTTACAAATCATTTTTGCCTTTAAGGACTCACAATATATTTGGATTACACCACAGTTACAAGTACAGGAAAAAATAAAAGACAACACAGGGGAGAAGGTATCAAAAGCCAAATGAATACATCAGGACACATGTTCTAAAGCAATTAAGAGGAAGGAAAATCATGCTTCACAGAAGAAGAAAGGAGCTTCCTATTTGCCTTTAAATACAGTTAACTTTACCAGTGCTTTCTATTTAATGAGCATTGTGCAAAGCTCTCCAGCACTTTACTATCATGCAAGAAATGCAGAAAAACTGAGACTGGACATGAATTTTATAGCCAAATGTGAAGCAGCAAACCAGAAAAGCAGTGTATCAAGAGAATGATTTTCAAGTAACAAACCAGTAAACATAAAGATCAAAGAAAACCATATACAAGAAAAGCTCAATATAGTAGACAGACACTGATCTAGTTATCAGAGGCCTTGGGGTTCAATCTGAACATCCACTTTTTGTTCAGATATGTCACATAGGAAAACTGTTTCACCTTATGTTTCTCATTGCCCTTGTGTGTTAGTGGACTTGATAGCAGTTAATGATTTTAGCTCTAAAATGCCACGGTTCAGTGGGAAATCACTAGCAGTTTTGATTGAGGAGAGGGATGTGAAAACAAAACGGCAAACATATAATCTCTATGTTGGAGGAGAGCATATGGAGGGAAAGAAAACAAGCAGTATAACATTGTAATATATCATGCTTCAAGAACTGTTTAGCTCATGACAGTGTGCTTTATTTATCAATATCATGTTAACACATGCTTTCTTCAACAGATAGTTTCTGATGCTATTTATGATATGAGAAATATAAAGTTCAGATTTTAGTTTGTCTCTTCAGTCTCATAACTTTGTATTTTTAAGCAAGTTGACCTTAGTTTTAATTGTGAAATATCTTTGTTCTACTTTATAATAGCCTAGCCTACTTTCCACCCAATGGATACCTCCATTAGAATTTTAGATCATTGTAATTTTATAATTTTGCCTACTTAGCTTCTTTGAAGTCATCCTATACTTTTAAATACAATCCCTTCTTTCTTATTTCTTAATTTTCCTAATGAATTTCATTTCTTTGAACTGAATTCTTTGTTTTAACTTTGTTCATTGCAGATAATAAAATACCATGTGTCTCATCATTTTATTAAAGATGCTTTATATTTAAAATCACCAAACAATCCTTCCCTGCTTATCATGATTCTGTGTAGAAAAAAAAAAATTATTCCAGTTATTCCCTAGAAGAAGGTAGAACATTTTTTAAGTTCATAATCCAGTAAATATATAGAAATTTAAGCCCCACTTAAGTCACTTATGTTTTCTACTAGTGTTTATGCTGTTAAGTTGGTAAATAATGTATCTTGTATTTCTACAAGCAGGGGTAAGTAACTTTTTCTTTTTTCTGTGAAGAACTAAATAGGAAATATTTCAGGTTTTACAAGCTATATGGTCTTCATTGCAATTACTTGATCCTGTCATTGTAGAATGAAAGCAGCCACAGACAATATATAGAATGGGTAGGGGTGTAGGTACAATAAAAACTTTATTTTAAAAAGGTGACAGGCTAGATTCAGTCTACAGTATGTATGCCCATCCCTTTTCTACAATGTCAAATATTATTTCCTGTTTTGAAACAAAATGAGAAAATGTTTATACTCATGAAATTTTTATATTATACATATGAAAACTGTATTATTAGTATAATTTAGGGCTCATAAGTCAGACATCCTTGCAAAACACTAAGTCATAGCATGACTTGAAAAAGATTTAATATTTTACACAATGACAGTTTTACTGTCTAAATGATCAAAATGACAAATATTGGTCCTTAGTTTTAGGAGTGAACAAGAAAATAATTTTTTTCAGGAGTTGTAAGGCTGAAATTCCACAACTGATTTTGATTGCTTTTCTCGCTAGCATAAATGGGAATGGAGAAAGCTCTTGATGACTTACATGTATATTTTACAAGTCTGAATGTAGAAACAAACAGAGGAAATATCTATATTGGTTAGAGATCATTTTGAGGAAAAGGCAGAAGTACAGTCAAGCAAGTTCAAGTAAACAAAGAGATCATTATAAATATATAGGCGAATCGCACTGAACAGAAAACTGCAGAAACTATAACTGAGCCTCATGGGGAATAGAAAATCATCAAAATGCAATCTCTCAATTTCTCTCTGACTTTCTGACCATAGTTTTTCATCCATGTTTCTTTATTACATCTGTTCTACTGTCTTCTCTGAAGACTGCTAATATCTGTAAACCTTTTAATGTTTGTTCCTTCATAATTTTGATAAGTGCAAATTTTCTGGCTTGTTATATACTGACTCTGGATCTTACTTTACCAGATCTTTGTGTTTGGTGCTCAATGTCTCCCAGCTACAATGACTATTCCTTAATCAGAGGTTCTGATTACCTACTGGTTGGCAATAGATTGCCTGGCTTTGAGTTAATTTCTCCCCATTCAAAAGAACTATAATTGGAAAGGGTAGGGTCATATGACTTGATGCCAAAATTGAAGCCATTCTAATTTAAATAAATTTCCTGAGTAGAAGCTGAGGGCAATGAAGGAAAATAGACTGACATCTCTTCTATACTTTGAGGAATAAGATTCTTTCAGTTAGGGGAATTACTATTCTTGAAATTGTTTTAGTCACTAAGCTGTGTTGGACCCTTTAGCAACCCCATGGAATGTATGTAGCCTGACCAGTTCCTCTGTCCATGGGATTTCCCAGGCAACAATACTGGAGTGGGTTGGTATTTCCTTCTACAGGGGATCTTCACAACCCAGGGATCGAACTCACATCTCCTGCCTTGCAGGCAGATACTTTACCACTGAGCAACCAGGGAAGCTCTATTCTTGAAATTAAAAGAAACCTAATAGTAGGGTTCATAAGAAAGATTCTTGATATTAGTCGATAGCTGAGAGTCCCATGTGCTGGATGGATAAGCACATGATCTCCAACTTTCCCAGACTGATCACAAACCTAGGGAGTGAGAAGGAAGTTGTGATCTAAGGTCAAAATCCTGATGTGAGAGGATGTTGAGGTGCTAAGTAGGTGTTCACAAGGAGTAGGATGTGGTCTGAGAAGACAGCATAATAATGACAGGGAAATGACATTGAGGAACCTGTCAGGGACTTGAAAAAATAAGTAGCCCACCCTTCAGTTTTAAGGAGAGTGCCTGGGAGGAGAGCTGATTACATCCAAAGAATCTTCTAATCATAATAAAGTGGTTTCTGTCCTCCATGGCTCTTTTCCTTGTCATTGTGCATTTGGACAAACTATTTCATTTTCTGCCAATGCTTTTTGCAACTTGTTCTTATTAGTATGCACACCATCAATAGACAACAAAGGTCTACTCTATAACACAGGGGACTATATTCAATATACTGTAATAACCTTTATGGAACAGAATATGAAAAAGAATATATATATATAGGAAACTAATACAATTATTGTAAATCAATATACTTCAATATTTTAAACCCCTCACATTTGGACAGAAACAGACATCAGAGGTTATAGACTATTTCTGTAAATCAAAGAACTATCCAAACTCTTTGGTGAGCCAAAGGAATAAAATAATGTTGAATTCTTACACTCTGTGCCCCCCAAATCAAGTTATTAAAATAGATGATCATTATTTTGCGTTTTAAAATTCAAGCAACAATTACAACAACTTAGAGGAACACATATTGACTGAAGTTGACAAAACTGTTGAAGCTATTACTAACACGGAATTAACAAAATATTTTGGATGCTGACAAAAATTCTCAGAACCAGAATAAGGTCAAGAATTGAGGGTTACTTTTTGAATTCAAAGACCATGTCTTACTATTATATGACTTCTCCTTTGACAAAAAACAAAGCTCAGCTTCCCTTATGCTTGATGTGTTCTTCCACAAGTTTCCTAGACCACAGTCTTTGAAGTCTTCCCCCATCGCTCCAACTTCATTTTTTTAATGGCTTTCTCTGCTTCATCCTATGGGGGGATTGATTCCAGGACACCCCTGGATACCAAAATCTGAATATGGTCAAGTCCCTTATGTAAAATGGCATAGTATTGCACATAATCTATGCTATTTTATATAAGGCATCATTCAAATCATCTCTAGATTACTTATAATACTTAATACCATTTAAATACTATGTAAATAGATGTTGGCACATTTTTGGAAGTTTCTGGATTTTTTTTCCCCCAAAGATTTTCAATCCATGCTTGGTTGAATCTGCAGATACAGAGGGCTGGCTCTCCTTGGTTTTCCCAAACCCCATGATTTATTTCTTTTTCTCCATCCTTGTTTTCTGAAGCAATATCATTGATGATTATGATTTCTTTTCTCTTGCATAGGCCAATAACTCATAAGTCCACTTTTGTATTTTTTAAGTTGGAGGATAATTGCTTTGCAATCTTGTGTTGGTCTCTGCCACAGAACAATGTGAATCAGTCATAATTATGCAATCACTCATAATTATATATATACATAATTACACATATAGTTATAATATATATACATTTATATATATTATATATATAGACAAGCACACACACACACACACACACATCCTCTCCCTCTTCAGCCACCCTCCTACCCACTCCCCATTAAGTGTATTTTGAGGTACAGTTTTGGTTCTGAATGCCAGAAATATTTAACTTGTTATTTATTTTCTACCTTTACCCATTAAAACCAGAAGAGTACACTCGATACATTGACTACCAAACTCACATTTTCACTCTTATTCTTCTTGGGTTCTGTATCCTACTTATTGAACTCAACACTGTCCCTGACAGTCAAGTCTGAACTCTCAAAGCAATTCTAGACTTCTTCAGTTTTTCCAGTCCCACAAGATTCTTGCCAGTTTCCCTCCTTTAACAGCTGTCAAATTGTTTCCCTGTCTTTACACTTTAGTCACAACTGAGATCATCAATCAGGTATCATCTCGAGCATGGATGTCCAAAAGAAATATATTGCAAACCACATTCATAATTTTAAAAAATTCTGGTAGCCACATTAAACAAATTAAAAACAAAACCAATGAAATTACATTTGATAGTATATTTTAACTCAATATACAAAAATATTATCATTTTCAAAATATAATCAGCATCAATGATTAGAAGGATATTTTACATCTTCTATTTAAATTGTTTCATTCGCATCCAGTGTATATTTTACACTGCTCTGCACATAAACCTCAATTCTGACTGAGGCATTTCAAGTACTCAGTATGCAGATGTGGCTGCTGGCAACCATATGAACAGCATATATTTAAGCATTGCTCCCACCCTCCAGGCCCATCCTCCACAATTCCACTTCTAACATGCAAATCTGATCTTTATACTTTTGTGTTTCATATATATTTATCTATGGCTTATAGGATAAAGTTTTTTTCTGTCTCCCATAATCCTCAATTTTCCCATATCTTTCTGTTCTTTCCTCATTTTTTAAGCCTGACTCAAGACACCATAGAGTTAACCTATCATCAATCTAGTGACATCATCTCTCTCTACAGTTCAAGTATTCTTGCTGTGGCCTTTCTCTAGGAAGTTTTATTTCCTTTCTCCTGTCTTTTAAGAACTTAAGTTCTTAGAACTTCTACTTAACCTACTCATTTATAAAATTCTATTCTGTGAAGCCTTCCATGAACTCTGCCTGTACTCTTGTGCCAAATAACTTTCATTATGTTTCTCCATAGTACTTTAATCACTGATGAAAAAGACCACTTCTAATACTGCATAAAAATACTTTCTGCATTTGTCTTTTGACTAGGCTTTGATACCCTTGGGAACTGAGAGGGAGCCTTAGTTATCTTTGTACACCCAGGGTACACAACAGAAGATCAATACATCTGGTCAGAATAATGAAAAACTTTAATGACATTCTGAGAAATACCATACCAATTATGAAATAATAGTATTTATAGGTAGCCTGCAACCTACCAGTCTCTCAATTTGTATATTGCATACAGCTTCCACATTTCCAGGACACAATTCAGAATCACAGACTTTAAATTAAATGAGAATGAAAACATAGAGATTCATGGTGTCCCACCAGAATTCTGGAGCCTACTCTCATCTGCACACCCTCCAGAAATCACACACATGGTTACTGATTAAAATATACACATGGAGACACAGCTACGTTCTATCCAGACCTTGCTCTGGATATTCCCTACAAACTTTGTCTGCCAGCAGCTGTTGAATACAGAAGCCTCCCACAATCTGTCTCAGAGTTGACACAGTCATATTAATTGTGGTTAGAGAGGGCAGTGTGGGTTTAGAATATGAATGACCACAATATGCAGGTCATCTTTTCAGGGATGGGTGATCAAGCAAGAGTAAAGGTTCCTGAGTGATATTCATCTAGGCATGTCTACACATTTAAAAATTCATACAGAGCTCCCATAAAGACTGGTTGCCACGTGGAGAATTCAGCATGCATGAAGTCTTCTGGGCATGATCCATATTGTCTCCACTGCTACAATGATATAATAAACAATCACAAACCTTAAGGGTCAAACAAATAGAAACATGAGTTCAGTTCAGGTATCTGCAGGGATAATCTGATCTGGACTGGACTCAGCATATCCTAAGAAGCTTATCTCTTGGTCTATGATAAGCTGGGCCTCCCAGGTGGCTCAGAGGTAAAGAATCTGCCTGCCAATGCAGGAGACATGGGTTTGATCCCTGGGGTCAGTGAACTAGATCCTACCTGTTGCAACTAAAGATTCCACATGCCTCAACAAGGATCATGCATGCCACAATTAAGATGCAGCCAAATCAATAAATAAATATTGGGGAAAAAAGAAAGTTACTTATCTATTAAAAAACTAAAACAAAAATGTTGGTCCATCAGCAATGCCCAGAGTGAATGTTCTTGTAAATCTTGGAATAGAGAGGAAATTCAGGCACAGGTACCCACAGTGGAGAAGCCAGGGAAGAAGGTAAGCTGATGAAGCCCTCATTGTGAACAGAGGCTAAATTGTGCCATCAGTGTTGGTGGGATGTCCCACTCAATTCCCAACTACCTAATCTTATGACTTTCAGCTCTGCTTTAGTAAGCTATGGAAGCTTTCTCATGACACCTCTTGAGAGCTCTGAAAAATACTAGCTACTTCTGAGATGAGGAAACATTCAGGTTTTCTGGATTTTGGAATAGTAATGGAATGTGCATCTGCTGAATGAAAACATAATGCATAAAACACTTCTGCAATTTTCAAAGGAGTCAGTCAGGAGAGAACATATCCAGACTCAGAGTAATTCATCCTGAACTTGCCTTTGTGTGTTTTCCTTTGTAATAGTGCAGATTCTATGACTGAACATTAAGCCAACTTTGACTGAGAGGATTCTCACTGGAAATGAGAACAACAAATGATGGGGTAGGGTGGGTGCTCCCCTCCCCCCTCTCCCCTCCCCCTACCCCCACTTATGATTATCAACAGGCAAACACTCTTGTGGTTCCCTTGACTGCTATGTTGGTGGAGATGCTAATGATCTAAATCCAGAGATGCTTGGAAGCACAGTGCAAGTTAAAACATGTAACTAGATGAAATGAAAAAAATCAAAGGCTGTTTGACACACACATAAAGAACTCTTCTTATAATTAGAGAAAATTACTAATGTTAGGAGAGCAAAAGCAATTTTTTTTTATTTTCTTGGTCCTCGAAAAACTAAATATAAATTTCAAACAGACATCAGCAGGTACACTAAATTTACAAGACATATAATTTCTCGAGAAGGGGCTAAGCCACTTCACAGCTATGCACCTCTTTAGCATTTCACATACACTTTTCAAAGTATACCCTAAATAAATCATTTTCTACATATCATTTCAAGCAACATATTTTTTTCCTGGATATAGACATTCATTCCATGTAGTAAAAAGAATAGAACAGAACCATGGTGTATGTCTACAAAATGAAAACAACTTTTCTCTATAAATATGTCCCCACTGGACTGCTTCACATGTGAGTCTAGGTTTTAAAATAAAATTTACATTTTAGCATTATAGTAGAAACATTAAACTGCCAAATAGGGATATAGTACAACTTCTATTTTACACTCTTATTTAAGCCTTGTCTTAGTTTAACTGGTTTATTTAATTTCCACAGATATTTTAAACTGTTTAAATCTGTTAAAAATTTTAAAAACTGTTTAAATCTACTTCCCAATATTGTATCTAGTACACAGAACTCATGTAGTTCTTATACTAAGAAAATATTTAATAAGTTAGCCTTTAGTTGTCAGCGAAATGATGTGCAAATGGGAAGTTTTGTGAACTATACACACACACACACACACACACACACATTGTAATGGCCAGTTTTATATGTCAACTTGACTAGGATACAGATACAGTTATATATCTCTTCATCTTCCTTTCTTATAGAATAAAGCCTCTTTGCTTTATACCCATAATAAGGCAGATGAGATTATTCTTAGAACAGTAAAGATTACTCCTCAAACTACACAGAACTGTTCCCCTCATAGTGCACGGTCTGCATGGGAAGAGATTCATCTTTAAAAAATAATTGGAGTACACAAGGAAAAGGGAGAATTAGTACCAGGCAGGTCACCAACAGTATCTAGCAGATAACTTGGTTTCTTCTTTTTTTTATTTTAATTTTAAACACCAATGCAGTATACTAACACATATATATGGAATTTAGGAAGATGGCAATGACGACCCTGTATGCAAGTCAGGAAAAAAGACACAGATGGGTATAACGGAC